>NW_027316500.1:18075434-18125434 GCF_026437365.1 Eucyclogobius newberryi | reverse complement strand
GTGCAGATTGTTTGTACCCCCCTCCACCCCCCTCACTCCATCCATCAACAGCCTGAACTCTCTCAAAACCTTTCAAGCCTTTTCCCTCTCTCCTCGTCTCCTTAAGGCAATTTGAGGAGGGCTTTTTAAATGGTTTGCTCATTATCGGTAGTGGAGTCACTCTTTCTGCTTTTTCAGCTCCGTCTGCTTGCCTTCCTGCCCCTCTCCTGGCTTATTTTTTACTCTTATATTTACTCTTATATTAAAGGGGGAGAGGAATTGGGGGCTTTGGAATGGCTTTTTCAACCAGTTTGTTTGTGCTCATGAAGTGGAATGTGGCAAAGTCCCTGAGAGCACTTTTTTTAATTTAGAAACCCATCAAAAATGTGAGTTGACATGGTAAAGTAGGAGCTGCACCACATACGCAAACAACAACACCATGTACAGAGCTCAGCCTGGCCTTGACTACAATGAGCTTTTCCATTATATGTCAAGGAACAAGTCTACAGAAATGGAATTCCACTCAATTAATTTGGGCACGTACAGAAGAAAGAGATACAGTATTTATGCTGTTACAATGTGTGAGAGTTTTCTTACTGTATGTAGTGCTTACGTATAGAAACTGGTGTGGTTTTGTCACATCTCCAAATTTTCTGTGATGAAAATTCTAAGCTTTGTATTCATCTAAAGTGTTCTTGCACTACATAAATGGTGTTTACCAGTAGTGACCCTGCTGCTTACTGGATGGCATCTTGTTTATTAGCATTGTTGATTTTTAGGCCTTCAAAAGAGAAACATATGGAATTAATATTGGCCCAACTGAATCTATGGCATTCCAAAATTAATAGGTTCTTTGCACAACACTGGTCAAATGTCCAGGAATCCGTGTTCGCCCAAATCATAACTCTGTTGATTTTTCTCCTACATTGCCGTTGCTCCTTATATCTCAGCTTCAAACAACCCACACACATGCCCACTGCTCTGCACCTTTTCTTAAACAGTTATGCACATAGAATTCTGTAGCATTGCGTAGCCGTTTTGTCACAAAAAAATGAAAACATATAAATGAGCTGCATACGTCAGCATGGACTTTGTTGTGATGATGTTTACGGTGTGAAGGGGTAAGTTAGAATGAGGGCTGCAGTTTTTAACCGGAACTAAGGACAACTTTCTTTTATCAAGTTGTTTAAATCAATAATGTGTTTTAAAGTGTCTAAACTATTTACTGGTGCCAGAGTTTAAAACTATGTAGCAGATGCAAGTATAATATGTCTTGATTATATATGTGCAACTTGGGGAATGGTCCATAGAGGAAATTCCACTATAGACTTTAAAGCAGCTCTGCTTGTGTACAAGTCTCTCCATGGCCTAGCACCAAAGTACATCTTGGATATGTTAGTGCCATATGAACCATCTCGGACTCTGAGGACCTCAGGGACCGGCCTCCTGCTGGTGCCCAGAGTCAGGACTAAACATGGGGAATCTGTGTTTCAGTTTTATGCAGCTAAAATCTGGAACATTCTTCCTGAAGATGTGAGACAGGCTTCTACTCTGACAATGTTCAAATCTAAGCTAAAAACAGTTTTGTTTAGCTGCACATATGACTGAAAGGATTTTTTCTTTGCACTCTTCTCTTTTGTTTGTGATTTTATTAGTTTAGACAATCAGTTGGATTGATCATTTTTAATTTAGTTAATTTTATTGTATTTCTATTTCTGTCATTTCTTTGTGATTTGAATGCATTTTTCCTGCTGTGTGAAGCACTTTGAATTGCCTTGTGTATGAAATGTGCTCTACAAATAAACTTGCCTTGCCTACCTGCCTCACCTGACGACCATTTGAGATCTAACTGAGCTTCATCTATATTTAATAAAAAACACATTAAATCTTTCATTATTGATTTGCTGTTAAACAAACTATTCATCTGTTTTATGGCTGTAAGATTTCCCTTGGTTTTCCATGAGAGAAAGGCCTCCTTACCTTCAGGGAGGTTGTTTTGTGGCATTGCTGGGTTTACCCAGCTACGGCCTTATTAGATTAGTGACTGCTGAGAGCTGAGGTCAGTGTAAATGTATAAAAGTATGTTGGTACATGCACATTAGCACAGTGCCATAATGCTTACATGTGGGCTTATAGCACTGCTCTGTTAATTAAGGGGCTGTGCTACCGATGAAAGCACTCAGTGGCTGATTAAGTCTGGTGGGTGGACGAGACAGACAGCCGGGCAGCAGCAGGAGAATAGCAGACATATAGTAGAGGCTTGTGTTTCTGGAGGGTCCTTGTTCCAATGTTGACAGTGCTGTGCGGTGTTTACCCTGATTTAAATGGCAGAGGGTTAGCACTGAATTAACACCTGCCTCTTGCCACAACAAGACACTTCCTGTTCGTCTTTGTTCCACAGTGACTTGTGCTTTCAGCGCATCACAAGGTCAGAGGAAACAGCCTGGGTAACAGCCAATGAGAACGCATGTGTTTAACGAACAATTATAAACCTGTAAGTACGGCTGTCTTTCAAAACAATCACTGCTTGTTGCAGAGTGGTATATGGATTATACCATTCTGCTTGGGGGTATAGGGACACTCAGTGTATCCAAAATTATATTATCTTTCCAAAAATGTGGGTTATTTTTCAATATCTATCAAGTGGTTAAACAATACTTGGCAATATTTATAATTTCCTTATCACACCCCTTTTGTTTGATAACATTCGGCTGAAATAGCCTCTTTTAGTATGATTCCTGCAGTGGTGAAAAGGGAACTGTAAAGTATGTACCGTAAGTAAATGTATAACTAAAAGTACACTTATATGTCTATAATGCATTCAGTTACAATTACAAGCACTGCTGCCATACAAATAGAATAAATAAAAGTAAAAATTCCACATGAAAAATAATAATGAGAGATCTAGTTACAAGTTGCCTTTTAACACAATTTTAGTAGTATTTTGTATCAATATTTTATACTTTTTATTTTATTGTTTAAACTAAATTCAAATGTTCTAAACCATAATCCTCACATTCTTTGGGCTCTGTCCAATCACAGCAGACAATGGAGGGTTGTTTTGAGTGGTTGTAGGTGTGGAAAGGAGCAGATGCAGCAGTGAGACTGCCATGCATGAGTGGACCTGTGCTGTACTCAACACTAATTACAATTACATGCATTTGACTCAGTTGTAAGTACATCACATACAGTGTTTAAACTGTAACATGAGTATTTGTAATTGGTTACTTTCCACCCATGGATTCCTGTAACATATCATTTAATTAAGAGACTTTATTCTAATAAATGAGTATTTTTAAATATGGCAATACTGGCCTGAACATAATGCCACTGACTTGATCATTTTATTACTATTACAATACTACTATACTTCAGCAATTTTTCAATTATGAACTTAAATACTACTTTCATATTATACGATCAATTAATATAAATATCAATCATATTTCAGTGTTTCCAAAGCTTTATTATTTTTTATTATCTCTTGCTATCTTAACTACCCTTAAGTCCCTTTGTTTGTCTCCTGCCTTGTTCAATGCCCCTCACACATTTTCTCTTTCACCTTTGGGGTCGGCCCGTATGTGTCTGTGGTCACCGGGGCAACAGTTCCAGTCTGGAGACCCATGTTCCCGTGGACCAGGGTGCCATTAGGGGCCAGTCAACGAGCCCCTCTTCCTGCCACAAGTGCTGCTGCTGTCGGGATGAAGAGCTCCTCGTCTGTGCTTCTGAAGGTCAATGAGGCTCACCACTCTGCCGCTGACTCCCCACCGCCACTGACCACCAAACCACCCAATTCAGCCTCATGCAGCGGTTATTATTGTCACAACTTACACGAGTGGACATTGTGAATTACTGAGCCCTTTTGGCTTATTCAAATGAGTTGGATGTTTGTCAAAATATGGCCTAAGCAGGCGTTTTGAAAGGGCTTGTGTTTTGTATGATCACTCTTGTTCTCCGTTAAAATAATTGTATCCCATTACATGAGCTAAATCAACCATCATTTTGTCTAGAGCGCCTTCTCAGCGTTCACACCCTGCATCAGAGTTTCTTTATTATGGCAAAATTATCCTACAAGAACACCATTAAAGCTGTAAAATGTATACTAAAGAACATTTCATAACATTCCGAGTCCTCCCTGTATCATGTGCTGGAGTTTCTTTAGTATAAATCAGTTTTGCAGATGCCCGTTTTAATTATTATAGTTTTGTTTTAATGCCATTCATCCAACAGAAACGTTATTGAGAGTGTAAAATCCAGTAGAAAAAAACACTTAATATAATCAAATATTTATCAATCCAACTTTCTTTCTACTGAGGACTGGTACATACCTCAGATTGGAAAACACTGCTAAATTTAACACACCATTGGAGCATTGTTTAACTTCCCTTTTCTTTAGTATTCATTTTACAAAAACAGTGAATACAATGCCCAGTCATAACTTATAGTCTCAACTCACAACGTCCCAAAATATAAGTTAGTAAGTTACAGCATAGTGATTAATTAACGTACATTGATTGGCACATTTTACATTTAATCATAATATAAAGCAACTGCATTTTAGAATGTTGTTCTATTGAATATATATTTCATATTAAACTGACCTGTTAGTACTCCTAAGGCTGTCCCTTATATAACAAGACCTTTTTGTATATTTTTGAGGGGGGGAAAATTCGATCACTGTACTTTCTGTATACTAGTTGCACTAATTACTACAGTTGCATAATACTACAACAAACTCATCCTGAGCTAATATGAACCCTAAGCTCCTCTGCAGTTCTCCCTCTGCGTTACTGGGTGGCATGCACCTGTTGTGAACTCTCGTCTCCGGCGCTTGTGTTTGGGGGAGGTAAATACTTCAGCAGCCACTTGTCTGCCTCCTTGGGGAAAAATGTACATAGATTATGGCTACACTAATCCGACTGCGACAAAAACTGAATTTAGCTTCATATGGCATTTGGCTAAGGGTTTTAACAGATACAGTCCTCCAGCCCCGCACACACAAACAGCTATTTCCCTCTGTAAGCGTACAAGGACACTGGTGCAATTAACCTTTAGCTGATTCAGTCCGTACTCTGTTTGATTGAATGGGGCTGAAGTGTTCCCTAAGCCATAACCACAACCTTCTGTGAGTGAGTGATTGAGAGAGCGAGAGACAGACTGGAATACTAACTGTTGCACTTGGAATTATGAGGAAATGGGGGATTTTGGCGCAACTACTTCATTCAGATCTGTGGCTGTCTATCCCTGTCCACTATGGGCATTATTCCCATGGGCCACTTGGCTTCAATCAGTATATTGTTATAGTATTGACATCAGAGACTAGTTTTTCCTCAAAATAAGATGACATTTTCTGTTTGTGTTTACATGTTTTCCCTCATTTAAAAAAACCCATGCTTCAAACACCTCGTCACTGAGCCTCTTAGCATTAGGAGTAGTATTAACAGTCATTGCACTCATGGAATCAGTTTTAATGATTTTAGGTGTGCTAGCGTGCTTCTGTAGAGAGGCAAAAGTAACAGTAATAATGAAAGACTAAACATATGGTTAAGTTGCAGCGGTATTTACTCTTTACTTTAAATTGCGCTATGTAACTGTTCATGATTGTTTTTCTTAAAACGTTCTACCGTCTGACATTAATCTAATCTACCCTGCATTTATTCAAGTGTAGGTACTTAAATACTTTCAACAAGGTAACACTGTGACTTGACCTTGTTGTGATGCCTTCTTGTTTCCATGGAGATAGATAAGTTTAATGCCATACTCTTAATGGAGAGAAGCAGGTGGCGGACCCTACATCCAAAAAGTGACATAGTGCACCATTAAGTGAACTTTATAACGACTCTCTACTGATCGGTCAGCTTTTTATGTTACTTACTATGCTACATCTGCATATACAGAGCAATGTCAAATGCTTTTCTTTGTTGCACAATTTGTCAGCAAGTATATTTTGTGTACGTTGCATATGAAGTATGTATACGTCTATATAAATAAGATAGTTATTTGCTTGAGTAACTTTTTAACTTAAGTTGAGTGAAAGTTTTTGTTTTCCACTGCAAGTGACAAAAACGTAATGATTCAAATATTTAAATGATTTGAGCTTTTGTTGTTGTTGCTGTTGTGTTACTTTTAATGGGGGTTGGCAGCCGAAAAGTACATTTACTGCCACTTACTCACTTACTGTAGTTACGGCTACAAAGTATGTGTATACCGTAACAAAACAAAAAAAAAAAGAGAGAAATTGCGCTTTCAGATTTGATTTCTTGATTCTCATTGTTTTATGGTCTATGAAAATATCAGATTTTGTGCATTATTGATTTTTTTGTCCTTCCAATTACGGTACATTCTCTTAAAGCTATAACATAGACATTACACCCACATTACTCTTATTTGGTTGTATTTTTCCCAAGTACTTTTTTCCCCCCTGGACTATACGTGACATTATTTAAAAGTAACGCTACTCTTACTTGAATAAAACGTGGCTTCTCTTCCACCTCCGTCGCCTACATCTTCTGCCGCGGTCTGCCTCCCTGCAGTGGAGTAATACTATAACGGCGCTAGCTTAGATTCATGCGGCGTGCTGTTGTGCGCCACTAACTCACACAGCTCTATTAATTAGCTGTTTGATGCTGTTAATTGGGCTCCCACTGCTGCACTAATTGATAACGCCATTGCCATTGACAACACAAAACACAAACACAGAGAAGTGTCTTATTGAGAAGGAAAAAAAAGATTCAAGCTGCCTAGAGAACAAGTGGGACCGTTAAAAAGCAATGGAAGTGGTGAAAAGAGACAAAAACAGACAGCCCGTGAATAAAGGTTGTCACATTCCGTTTTCCACATTATAAAATGAAACATATTCTACATATTGATTACTGTTTGAGCATTTGCGACAGCTAGCTTATTCGCAATAACAACTGTTTGTGTTTAGGTTTTCCGTTGGATAAAAATGTAAATGCAATCTCATGTGTCAACACAGTGTAATAGCAATATCATCTTTCTATTGCGCTGTGATCTGCATAGCTCTGCCGCGCTCACACTGCTAATGGCACTGTTCAGCTATTCATTGAAACGTCTCTTATCATATACAGCATGTGTTTTTACCTGTCACTGTCTCACGGCCCCAGATGTCTACACATGAATGCCAAATCATTCTAAACAATGACATTTGAAAACTCAATTCAGCCTCAGAACAGGGCTTTCTGCATCCGCGCTGATTAATGTTTTACTCAGATGGGCTTCTTATGTGTGAAGGAAATTGTGTTGCTGTAACTTTATAAGTGAATGAAAAACACTCTCACACTCGACAAGAAAAGTAAAGAAAAGTTGTCAGACAGTGATGTGTATGCCTGAGTGTTCTAAAAGGAGTGATGGGGAGCAAAGAGGAAAAGAGAAACAACAAAACATTGCAATAGGTTGCATTCACATGACTATGCAAATGACATCACAGCCTTTTGACTTTTAGTGAGTGAGTGGCAAAATTGTTTGTGTGTAAATGGAGAGAAATTACATTTTACTTTGCCTGAAGGAGTTCAAACATGTCTGAAATGTGAAAGAGCTGCCACAGTCCAACGACACATGTAAAATTCAACAACTCTGCTAAATATTTAGTTTGTATTTTTAGTAAGCAAGTAAAGAGTTGTAGAAAACAACAATCAACATGGAAAACTATGTCTGTATCAACTATGGAATTGATTACCTTTCTGTCCTTGAAAAAATACTGTCCATGTGTTGAGGAAATTAATTGTGGGGTGAATTTAAGTCTCCTTTATATCCCAAACTTTTCAGGCCAGGACCCCCAAAATAACCATGCAACTGACTAGTTACCCCTACAGTAAAATTAAATAGATGCCTGTAATAATTTCAATTTGTAAACCCTTTAAAATGTGGTTCATTTGTATTTATTTTAGTAATTTATTGTGTTACCTCACCCAATTTCACTAAAACACGCTGTTATCAATAAAAAAAAGATGTAATACAGTGTCATCAGTTTAAATGTAGATCTAGGAATCATCTCGCGACCCCCTGCTCATGGGGAGGAGAGACCAACCTCCATTTTATGAAGCACTGCTCAATAAGAGCAACAATGGAGAAAATACTTTCAGTTTCTATTTTACAGCTGAAGTTAATTTGAGCAAAACAACAGCTCCACAGACAGAAAATAGGCCAAAAAAATCAATAAAATACATTTGATAAGTTATGCATAATTTTTCCACTCAGTCAAATGAAACTGATTTCATTGCATAGCCTCTATAGTTTAAAATCCAGCTGGAGGACAGCTCAGAATTATAGGGTGGAATCTGCCTTTTAACGGTCACACGACAGATATTTAGTTCTGATTTATACATGGTTAATATCTCTATAATTACTCGGTGTATTCACATGGGGGGAAAAACTGGCACAAAATTTTATGTCTTCTCTGTCCACAGAAGCAAACCAAGAAGCTTCTTTCTCAATAGTTCCAAAATACGCTATATTATATTGAAATCTTGCATTTTAACATCATTTGAGTAATCCTACATGAATGAGACCTGATAATTCTCATCATAATAAAGATGGATAACATATATATGGTAATATTGATAAGCCAGTGAACACTTAATAATAATAAAGATACACCACACAAATCACCAACACTGAGACCAAATCAATATTGTTAATCTCTTATTCATATATTGAATTATATGTTTAAGTATTGTGGCAGGCGTATTTGCAGTTTTATACCACTTATTATATAATATAGTGTGCTTGAAAAATAGTAAAACACGCCCGTTGGACCACATCAGGGGCCAGAAATGCTTCCTTGATGGGCCAAAATTTGTCAATTCTGTCCTCGGCCAAAATGAATACATATTAGCATGCCAAGGGCCAAACCTAATATGAAAAGAGTGTACTTGCAAAGAGATGATGATTAAATTGTCTTTCCTTAACATGTTTTCAGGGGAATATGCTTGATGTGGTCTCCTTTACGACTGACAGTTTTCAGCACAACATATAGTCAGCTTTTGATAAATCTCAAAAATGAAACCGCGACTAGCCCACATAGATGTCTTCAACGCACACCACTAAATGTCAAGGTTGTGTACACTCTTTACTTAAAGCTTTTTGTATATTCTCTAAAGAAAGTTTCTCTCACTCCTAAGATGGAAGGCTAAATACTGCCTTTCTGCCTTTCTACTCTCTTGCTATTACCGGAATATGTTGTTCCATTAAAGGCAATTACAGCTCAAGACTACAGTATCAGCTCTGACACACTCCAACCTTCTATTACTTTTGGTTGAAGATAGCTTGCTCATGTTAAGTACGCATTGTGCACCCCAGAAAACATATTGCATGATACTCCAGACAGTGATTATGGTATTTTTGAACCAATACTGTCTGTAACTACATTTGAGTAGGAATATGTATGAATGTTCCATAATCCACACACAATATTCCTCCTGGGAGACTCATAAACCTGCCATGACCTGACAAAATGGCGTCTGGCAACATGAAAGACAACTTCCTGTATTTGGGTCCGGTGACCAATAGTGTGTCTTGTTCAAACATCAAAAGCAGCTCAATAGGAAATGTCCCAGCAGAGACAATAACAACCTCAGTGGCTTTGATTTATTCAGAGAGTCCACAGTACAAACAACGCACGCAAATGAATGTAGTCCAGCCAAAAGGTACTGCAGCTCGCACGGATGGATGCGAGACTGAACTTCACACGCACATACTCACTTCCGGTTGCAGGACACAAAATATTTCCTCATGCAATGTCAAATGTCAATAAGTAACGTTTTCTTTTCTTTCTTTTTTTTTTTATTCTACAGCAAAAAGAGGAAATACTCCGACTTAACACTTGAATTCAGTGACAGAAAGTATATTAATTGATCAAATTAGTGATTTGATAAAATGATCGTTAAAGAGTAGCGTTTATGTTGCAGTGTTGTACCTGGAATTTCTCTCTCAAAAATGAAGCTAAATGAGCATGTTGAGTGTGAGCAGATTTGCATATGTGCCAAGGCTCAAACGACCACAGAGTGCTATCCTGTCAAGCCTAATGAACAAGACATTTAAGTGGTCAAATTATACACTTATCCCTTTTATCTGCTGGTATTCCAGTTCTGTGCAGGTGATGGAAAGGCAACTTTGCACATTCACACTGGTGTAATCCCTGCTCCCCTCTTTGGTTCATTCTCTTCCGTCTTTCTTGAACATCTATTCCATGTCGGTGGTGGAAAGTGCGAGTATTCATGAAAACACGGAGAGGGAAGCAGAAGGGAAAAGGCAGAGCTCTGAGGCCCTTTGTGGAGAGAAATCATGTCAGAAAATAGAGCTAGATGGAGCGAGAGAGAAAGAGAGGAAGGCTGTCAGAGACCTCAATGGCAGCATTATGTAAATGGCTGACATCTTCTGATGTAAAGCTGAATAGAGACACATTAATGTCTTGCGTATATTTAAAAAGCCTGGGCCCAACTCCTCAGGATTGCGAGCGGCAGATCCCGTAATCATGTTGACGAAGTAATGGCAGAGAATTAGTTGTCCATTAAAAGTGTATTATGCACCACGCTGGCACATGAAATTACTCTCAAATAGTGGAATGGCTGAGGGGGAGTGACGAGGCAGCGCTGGAGAGAGACTGGGGAGTGGGAGGAGGACGTTGATGGAGTGGTTCTGTGTGTGTCTGTGTATGCATTCCCCTGCTCTGACTGTAGCGGGCAGCTGATTGACATCTTTAGACTTGGAGAAATCAAAGCAGTGTGAGTGTGTGTGGATGGCTGCACAGCGGGACCTGAAAGATTCTAATGAGGTTATACAGAGCAGCGTGTCACACTGAGCAGTCCCACATTTACATAGTCACAGGCACACACCCAGGGACCTCCAGATAACACAGGCCAGTAAAGAGGCGACAAATTAAAACTACACAAGAACCACCGCACTGAATGTACTGTAGTTTTCAGCTAATGCCATCACTACGGGTCATACGACTGGTTCTACGCATGATTCCAGTGTTGTTGTTTATTATGTTCAGTTAGTCTTTTTTTCTTCTAAAATGTTATGTGCACATTAACTGGGATAATGAATAGTCATAGACCAGAAACTTGACTAAACAGCAGATATCAATCCATGTGGTTGAGACAAGACAGGCTGTCGGAAAATGTACTCCTTCTGTTCCTCTTTTCAATCTCATCTGTCACGTGTCATTTTGAGAAGTCCTGTTGTGTGGTATACAGAAAAGCGATAACATGGTGTGTGTCCTTCACTGTGAGCCTGCAGAAGTTAGTGAATGAAAAGTGTTTTCAAACTCTTGGTCTCATTACATCTGTCATGGTCTGAGTATCTCCTCGTCCATGCCCTGCCCCACAGCTTTATTCAAAGGGCACATGTCACATGCCCAGAGGTGTGAGTTTTTTAGATGCCAGGCAAAGAGAGTGGAGTTAAAATAAACATCTAAGTGATGGTTTGCCATCCCGCCCCCCTCCCTCCTCACTCCGTTTGCCCATTCTTCTCCCATGTCTGAGGCGATAGAAATGTAATACAGATGTCAAAACGTCCCGTCTAGCTTTCTGCGCTCTCGCCCTCTCCCCAGTCTCTGTGTCCTTTTCTAGTCCTTCGGTACCATTGTTCTCTCTGCTGCTCCTTTATCAAGCGAGACATCGACTTGAGGAGGAAGAAAAGGAAAAGATGACATGCTTTCTCAGGCAGTTGCGGCGCATCCCAGGCTAGAGTGGCTTGTCATTTGAGCGATACGGCAGTGACAGCTTCCACTGTGGAGGGAACACCCCTGTGCTATAATGGAAGTGACTGGGCTCCACAGACCTGTCTGTCTGCCTGTCACTCAGAGCTGTCCATCAGTGCAATGTGACATCCACCTGTCTGTCTGTCCGCTGTGTGGGCCAAAAGCCCTCCGCATGTACATGAACACCGCATCAGCCACACTCTTAGCTCACTTAATGACACTTTTAATATAGAACTATGGTTTAAGATCAAAGTGAACTCCTTAGAACACTTTTACTTTGTTTATTTACCTGATTCATGTCAGCTGCACTTTGAATATGTCTTCTGCTTTAGCTTTTCTTTGGTAGAGTGGACAAAAGCAGGGCACCGTGCCAATGATGACATAATAAACAAATCAGAAATGAAGTCAAATTTGTGATTGTCTGTTACACCTATGGCCCGTGATGCAGGTGAGCCATAAAGTCAACATGTGTACTCACTTCAGACATTTTTACATCTTACTACCTTTTTGTAAACATGTATAGTCATAGAATGGTAATTGTGCTAATATCTCTCACATTCCCATATTTTCCCGGAACAATCTATACATCAAATTACAGCTCTGTCAGCCTGTTGACGGCACTGACATTTCTTTATCTATCTCTATTCTTACTGCACCCCACTGTATATGACATATACCACGTAAGATGAACATAATAATCATAAAGAACAATGTAATTATCCTCTACTATACTGTGTAGAATCTGCAATACTTGATTTGGCCTATTAAAAAATGATGCATGAGATGAGATCATATAAACAATAACTAAAGCATAGAATTAGATTTATCTTGCTCGACTGAAAATGTGTACCTGTTCTTGCTTTATACACTTGCCCCGGGATCTCCGTCTGGCTCCAACAAAAGCTTCAGAGCCTCTCAGGAGGAGGCCTTGTTGCACAAAGGCACAAGGGAAATGAGGGCTAACTTCAGGGTAGTCGACTCTGGCCTATATTCTTTACCACCCACCGACACGGCATCTGCCCCTGCACTCGCCTCCACGTTCAACAAGAAATCCATCCACAACTTCTTCATCTTCCACAGCTAAACTATAACAGCACATTAAGAGTAGGGATGCCACTATCAAATGTAACTATGATTATTAGCTACAAAAAAAAACTTCACTATATATCAATTATTCACAATTACTGAGACCGTGACCAAACAACAGTAAAATCGTAAATTTTCTTTCATTCCCTTTGTCTTAACACATGACCATTCCTCATGTTTGTGAACAGGTCTATGATATCGAACTTTCTGTATGACAAAATCAAGTATATGTAACATTTTGTTTTTAGGTTTATATTGTGATCTGCATAATTATGATGATGATCTCATGATCTGAATGAGTAAATTATGTCAGGATGTGTACAATTCTACTATTCAACTGCATTTCTACAATTCTTTACTTGATAAAAATCAGAATAACCTAATTTATATGAACTGCAAAAACTCTGACCACCTTCAGTAAAACCCAGAGCTCTTGATTTTTAAAACAATGTATCTCGGATATAAAACTCCAACAATGGAAATGATAGATTGACCTGTGGAAAGTACTTTTGACTGCAGCAGGACTGTCCAGGTTTGCAGGATACAAAAGGGGACATATGCCAGACTGACTTTCTTTAGACTTCTCTTTTTTCACTTTCTTATTCACTGTGTCTTGTTTTGTTTGTTTTTATTTTGTGTTATATTTTATTAAAACAATAAAAAGAAGAAGAAAATACTTACAGCTCTTCATCACGTTTGTCATATTTTAAAGTCTCAGTTCACGTCCCTACATCCCAGTTGATGCCACATGCCGGCTAATTAGCATTAATTGTGTTTGCAGCCAATTTCCTTCGCGCATTGACCAAGCCAGTCAGCCAGACCGCCAGTCCTTTCCTTCCTCAGGCACAGACCAGGGAGCAGGGGGCTTTTGTGACACTGGCTGGAGAGGCGCTGTATTTAAGAAAGACTCTATTCTCTCTATGTGTTGTATGTCTGTATGTGCGGTGGAGGGGGTTACAGGCGGAGGAAGGAGGTCAGGAAAGAAACCGAACTTTCTCTTTTGTGTTGCTTTGTGTTGGTCAGAGGAACCTGCCCCGCTTCTCTTCCTCTGCCCCCCCCCCCCCCCCCCCCCCCCTCATAACGTCTGTGACCTGCGTGAATGGCCTGAGATAGCTTTAAGGGGCGAAGAGAGCCACACAGACAGACAGTCTACAGTGAAGATGTTTGTCCAACAGAGACACAGAAAGTGGGGGACAGAAAAGACACCCTGAGGACCACCTGAGGACCGGCCACATCCTGACATCTTCACTGGGACGCTATGTGGTCAAAGCTGCGGACAAAGAGGACCAGTATAGCTAAATAGACCACAATATTAAATCGGACTAAATCTGTCAGTATACCCACAACACGTCTAGTTCCCAAGCCTCAACAATAAATGTAGTGTTGTTATAATAATAAAATACAGATTAATTCTAGCATTAAAAAGTTGAAATACATTCCTTGTTCTTGTTCTTGTAGAATACTTGAAGAATAACCCAAGTGTTGTTTCACAGTCTCTAAACTCCAAGACATTTTAAGACAACACACGGCACAGGGACGTTTTTTCCATCTCAAAAGGCAAAGCAGGAACGTTCTGAACAGATTAAACAATTACGTATCATAAATAGATTTAATTAAAGACAATTATTTATTTGTTTTTATGATGGTCATTCTGATTGGGAAATGATTCAGTAAATCTCTGATAGAAGACCACAACATTACTTTACTAAGTTGTATATGCAAAATGTCAAAATATATTTTCTTATTAAACTTTTTTTTTACTGTGTTTTTGGAAAATTGTGTTAATACAATACACTTTTTTTCAGAATACCTTTGTGTTTACTTAGAGACCCTTCACTTTGATTTAATTTACATATTTCTCAAAAGGAACAAAATGATTTGTTCAAGGTTCTTAGCATTTTGTTTTCTTTAAAAACAACACTCCATCAGCAAAAACAACAAAACTAACTGGCCACTGATTACTCATTTTCTCCTTATCTGTTGTTTCCATTCTCAGTGGTTTGTTTTCATTCTCGCTTTCTCCAAAACATGGTGAGTTTGGCCACATGGTGCGTGTAGGTGCACAGAGAAAGAGGCCTGCGCCCATTAATCTGCCACATATGGTGGATCTGCAAATGACAGATCCTTAATGGTAAACATTGACGGATAGCGTTTGCTTGTTTCTATTGGTGAGCTGGATGGGTACACTTGTGATAAGTGCTCCATTGGCCAAGAGAGAGATGGTGTAAATGGGCCAGGAGAATACAACTAATAAAGCTTCCCCCTAACGCTGATCCTCGAGCGAGACCTTTTGTCCCACCTGCTATTCTTTGGCTGCGAAATTAGGCTGCTCCCCCTCCCTGTTCTCATTCCTCCTTTCTTTACCCACCTCTTTTCCTTTTGGGTGAACAACCATGTGAAGAGGTTCATTACCGCTCCTCAGGTATAGCCCGGGTCTGTTCCCACTATAGGCCCATGGTTCTCTGAGTCTGGCCCCACTGGCTCCCTGGAAAAGGGAAACATGCCACACAAAGGTCCCGTTAACACTTCCTATGAAATCAGCAGTTTTCACTCAAGGTACGGCGCTCCAATTACCTAACAGGGGGTGCTATGTGCCCCAATGGCTGAGAGTGTCTTACCATCACGGTATTTTCCAGGGCAGGTCTTGTGCTAGGATGCCAATTAGCACTGAAGGCTCTCTCCTCTTCCAGTTCCTCCTCTTATGCACATACTCTTCTGCCCCTCTTCTCAATGCAGTTTATTTACCATTCTTCCTTTTGAGACGTGCCCCCTGCATCCTCTCATACCCTCGCCTTGACCTGCAAGATACATGTGGACCATCTCAATCATCCCCTCAATCCAAATTCACATTGGGAAACAGAAAGAAGGACCCTCGTGGCTAACAATCCACAGATGGAGAGCAGAGATCTTGGTGGACCTTCTCCCATTGATGATGACGAAGCTGGAAGTACAAAACAGTCGGGTCAGGAAAGGTCTGTGTGGTAGATTTTTTTAGTCCAATAACAAGTCTCGCTATGATGATTACCACACTGCTCAATGGTCAGCGTGCACGGGAGACTATAATGTGTGCATTACAGTGGGAATGTGGGTGGTCCGAGCAATTTCTACTGGAGTTAATGGCAGTGAAAGCAGAGCATAAGTGAATCGCAGACAAGGCTGAGAGTATCCTGCACAATGAGACAGGTGTGGGAGGAGAGGGTTAGCAGGGTTCAAGACATCTATATCATTTGCAGCGGATGATTTGTAGTTTTAGTGTTACGGTTTTTATGAGAAGAAACATCACGATATAAGGATATTACATGATAAAGGACATAACACAAAAGTGAAATCCTTAATGTTCTTTTATCATAATACATTATCTTTCTACCAGTATGTGACCACAAAAAGCACTATAGATATACTTTTTTGTACAGATTTAAATGAAATAACTTCTAAAACACTCACAAATGTTAAGTTTTTTATGATAATAAAATACTATTATCAATCAACCAAATAATCTTGTAAGCTTTCATAAAATGTTAACATTTACAGAAACAACTCTGAAATTAAACATGTGTTGAGGTTGACTGAAAGAGGTAAAGTAACAAATAAAAGTGTTATATTTGTTGGGATGAGGATTGGAAATGCCACGCCCAGACTGGCAGGAGTAAAACAGAGATCGGCTTTAATGGATATCTCTTGTATAACATCTATTTCTTGCTAGTGCGCTATGGAACAAACTCTAATCACAGTGCATCTAGATCACAATCTATTATTAATTTTCACACAACCTATCAATCATCATGGGCTGGATCCATAACCAGATTACTTTAGACGTACCCTACATAGGACCCAATCCACAAACACACAACACGGAAAACGATGGGTATTATAATAGTCACATTACCACTAATGGTTTCGGATGAGATCTATCCTATCTGGGCTTCCTATCATGTCACTAGATAGGATTATTAGATCCCTGAGCGTGACTGAATTAAACTGCCCTCTCTCTGTTCTGGGTGCAAAGACAAACACGTCCAAGTGTGAACCTTTGAACCAGCGACAACATGTCCATCTGCCACTCAGCTGTGAGGCCTGTAACGCACAAGAAGAAGAATGCCTGCTCAAACAGCACCAAACGGGCTACACGTCATTGCTGAGTCTGTCATATGACACTGTCCGTATTTAAATACTTGAATATTTGATTTTCTCCACTGACAACAGCCATAAAGTTGAATATCTCAGCATGAATTTGACCTATTTATTAAGAGACTGCGCTAGACGATGTTCTGGTTCGTGTCTGAGCCCTATATTACTGCAGGATAAGTAAGACCAGTGCTCTTTCCATTTACTTTGTTATATGCACATCAACGACTGTCTTTATTCATAACCTCCCAAAAAAAACATTTGCCTAGTATTGTGTGTGCTATTTTACTCATTACTTTTAAAAACAGCATATTCATAATTCCTAATGAGAGTTGGCCATGTTGTGTCCTCCCACTATTATAGCTCGCTGTTAAATATGAAGAAATGAGTTGTAGCTCCTGAATAAAAGCGATTACAGCAGAGGGGATTATTTTGAATGAGGTCAGTGTTGATGTGAATTAAAACAGCGTCTCCACTGGAGTCCTAGTCACTCAAGCAGACGAAGCACAGACGAGGAGAAGACGGCTTATGCGGGGAGAGGCGCTAAAATCCATTCGCTCACCTCGCTCTCCCTCTCCGCGCTCTCCCTTCTCCATCGCTCCCCTCCTCTCAGAAAGCCTCGGTCCTGAAAGACAAGCCGCATCATCGTGCCATTAAATATTTAAGCAAAACAGTGAAACTATATGAAAGATTAAGGGTGCATAAAAATAATTAAGGATTATCACAATGAAAAATGCATGCTCAGTGTAACCTAGGAGTTCATGATATGAAGAATACAATATTAATGGTCTGGAGGGGAGGAATACGCAGGCATTAAAACCAACGTGTTTGTGTCTGGCCCTGCTTGGTTGCCAGATATAAATTATACTTTGCTTATTATGAATATGTAGTCCATAAACACACCCATATTATATCCCATGGAAAAAAATCCCATGGAAGACGCATGGGTGAATGAAATTGCTGACAATATGAAAATGCTAGGGAAGTCATTTTTATGCAGGGTGGATGCAGAGGATATATTCTAGCCTACTGGAATTAGCAAGCACCAATACCTTTAAATCACATTACCATGAACAGACTCCGGTTCGTTCTCTAAATTATAAACGCGTGAACATCATCGTGTATCTTTTATGAGCTTGGCCCATTTTTGAGGAGAAGTGTGCTCATTTCTCGCGGGACATTGATATTTTAACAGTGTTTTTAATTATTGGCCGAGAGGAGTGGCGTGCTCGGTGCAGTGATGAGCTTGCCCCACATCGCTGGTTTTCAACAATGTAAGCTCTTAGACACATTTTCAAGCTATTCCGCCATGAATGAAATTTAAAGTCATTTGAAATTGGAATAATGAGGTATCAATAATTGGTAGTGGCCTATATATGTATGAAAAAAGCTGTGATTAGGCCCAGTGAATTTGAAAGATTTGACCTCTGCTGCACTAAGGATTAGAGGCCACACAATGGTGTCGGCGGATTATGCAACTATCTTTCCGCACCAGATCTGCCCTTATAGTATGGATTTAGGTTAGTTTCCATGGTGCTGGATATTTCACCAAGGAGATGTGCCAGATATGCTCCAACTAATTAATTATTCTTCCGGCTAATGTTTTTAGCCTATAACACCATCATGCATTTAAAGGATATTTGACATAACATGGCCTTTTTGAAATGTACTTATAGGCCTACGTGAACCGTTTTAGTGGCTAGGCTAAATCGATATTTTTGCTTGCCTTTACGTGAAGATGAAGCGCATGCCAAGTCTCACTTCTGCCACGTTCTTTGACGCACAAATGCAGATGACGCTTCCGCCTCTGTGTGAAGGAGGCTGTTAAACCAAAGAGGACATTTTAACAGAGAGGACTTTATGCTAAAATGTAGCCAAAATAACTAAGGAATTTGTTGTTCAAGCCACAGAAAGTAGGCTAAACTGACCGCCTGCACTTGTGTTAAATAAAAAAGGCATCTTGCAAATAAGCTAGTGAGATAGGCCCATGCGTTATTGTAGTTTCAAAAGAAAGCTGAGAAAATGTCGGAAAAGCAGCCCTACTTAATGTGACATGATGGATAACAAAATTCAATGCACATGGTTTGCTTTGTTTGCGTTTTACATTCAGTAATGAATCCTAACACGGTGAACTCCAGTAACAGGCCCGACGTCCCAGTGTTTTGGTGTAGATATGTAAATTCTCATTTGTGTGTGCGCCTCTTGGAGTATTCTGTGCGAGAAATGATAGTCGCATTAACCCTTCAACTCTTTATTTCATGGCTGCCTCGTTAAGAAGACTGTGGATTTAATTACCGACAGTAGAGGCTGGGAAGGTACAAGGCCCCGTGTCTCTGTGTAATTGGGAGCATTTTTCTCTTCACCCAACTTAACATTTTACACCCGTCTCTAATTGTTGAGTACAATTCACTCTCATTAATAAGGCGAATTATGTAATTTTCCAAACAAGAGATTGGCTGAGAATGATTCTGGGTTGGGGCTGTTGAGCAACTTATAATTCTAGTGGAAATACTGGGCATGCCTTTGCTGCTCTCTGTAGGCAAAACTGTAATTAAATCAGGACAGATACACAACCCCGCCTTTAGAATCCTTTGGTCAGATCATTATAAAACCTATTTTAACTTAATGATCCATTATATCACATTTAAGATATTATATCATGTTTTTTTTTCACACAACCTTTTTGTTTTAATAAAATGTACATACAAAGATGATCATTTGATATGATACAGAATAGGCCTACTGATAAATGTGTGAAAGCAAGACATTAAAGAAGACATAATGTGCTTTTTTCTAGCCGACCTAACATATGTAGATCATTATTTTAGGGCTGAAGCAAGTTGATTATTAAAATAGTTGTAAACTAATTTAGTAATTGAATAATTGTTATCTGGACTAAACACTGACTCCATAACCTGCCATGTGCTTGGAATTTTATGACTCAGACAAAGCAGGAATTATTCCAAAAAAACCTCTCATCTTAATAGGCCTTTTGCGATCCAAACAACGTATTGATTAATCGAAAAATAATTGCAGGATTAATCGATCAGCAAAATTATTATTAATTTCCGCCCTACGTTATTTAGCATATTGTTCATTGTAATCCTCAAATAGATCTTATACAACGTAGTAATATAAATGGGATCATTGACACATCTTGTTAAAAATGCTGAATTGATAAACCTCCTCTTCATAATGGCATTTAAAAATAAATAAATGACAAAGCATGTGTTCGGGGTTAGGAAGTTGGAGTAACCCGAACATTTTCTGAGCACTATAATGCCTCAAATGCAGGAGGTGTTGATTTTGCGTAATATATCTTAAATCCAAAAGGCGTAGGTGGAAGTTACATCAACAGCACAAAAAACGCATGGCACAAATTGCACATACTTATTGTAATGTGACTGCTGTATTTGTGAACGGCATTAATTAAGCCCTTCTGTTCTTATCGGGACCCTCTGGCTTCTCTGTTCTGCTCATCTTTGTCCCTCTCCGGAGCCCTCGGACCGGCCAGGTATTACAGCTTCATACATTTCCCAGTCCGCTCACATCGCCATCTTCTGTCCCGCTTGTTTTAATCACTATTCAATAACCCGCCGATGACTGCGTGGACGGAAACATTTAATGGGCCACACTTCATTTGCTCTTTTAAAATTGGCTCGAGTTGATGGCAAACAGCAGTGACGGCGCCTGCCTGGGATTGAGAACTCACACAATGACAGTGTTGGCCAGGGCCGATTCCCTCTGCAAATGAAGTCCTCATCCACAAGACTCCATTAAAATGTCGCCACGTGATACCAATCTGGAACTTTATTATTACCCCCCCCCCCCGTGGGCTCCCGATGTGGCCGCCAAGCTCCAGTCTGCATTATCTGAAAACACACTCATTAAAAAGCATTTGACCTTTTTGTCGCGAGTAACTAGAAATTACCTTTCCTGCATCGGCTCTGACAACCCCTCCTTCGCACCTTGTTGGGAAAATTAAATGACTCCACGGCAAATAATTGTAACAAGCCTTCTCCATCGCTTTGAGTGGCGTTAGGTTCTCCTCAGCCCTTTGCGCCCGAGGAGATCTGGCGTAATTAAATGTTACATCTGCCAATTGTTTTGCAGGAACAATGAGGAGAGGAGGGGAAACATGCAGATGAGAGGAGGTTGGACAATGCGGTAAAGAGAAAAGTGTTGAAGCCAGCCAACAGGAAGGAGAGGAGCGTTTGGAGCAGAGACAGACAGATGAAAAAAAAAAAGAAGGGTCCTGGTCTCTCATTGAACAACTCGGTGTCATCATCCGCGGGTCTATCGATCTTATGTGTGCGCATCTGTGTGTTTGTGCGTGTGTGTGAGAAGCAAACCTCGCGTTAGAGCGGGATTTCCTAACACTTTGAAATCCTCTGCTCTTACAGCGGCTATCTCCCACATCACAGCCCAGCTTCCATTCGCCGCAATTCACTGACACCTGGAACCAATTGGATCGCATTGTGGGGGACCCGGCGAACCTGTAGCATCATAGTGTGTTTTGTAATGGGGTTTTATTGTCTTACCAAGCATCTCATTCAAAATAACAGCATCCAGTGTTACTGATATAGAAATTCATGCAGACAGAGAGAATGGGAAATGACCGCCACATGAAAACATAACACCAAACAACAGCTCGAGCGTTCGTGTCCATACGATGCATTTAGTGTGAGCTTTTGTTTTGTTTGTTTGTAAAGTGAGTTGCTTTAGCTGCTTACCTTTGTCACCATGTGCACAATTAGCAACTTCATGGGGGGCACCGTCCCAAACATGTGCGGTCCCACACCAGACCATCTGCTGTTTTTGGACAGATCTTGTACTTGAAGTAAACATGGCAAGTATCAGTTATATGCCAGAAGTACATTTTCCTGCAGGCATTTTTTTAAATGATATGATACGATATTTTAACTTTCGAAAATGTTGATTTATTTTCATATTCAGAATGCTAACTGTATACAAACTATTCTGGTACCGTTACTTTTTAAATACATTGTAGTAATTTAGATTTTAAACTATGTATTGATAGAAATATAGAAAACATCGTTCTTGTGGTGAGTGACTGCAATTTTTCCTTTTTTAATTAGTGATTAATAAAAGAATCCCATGTTGCTTTTTTACACTATGATATGATACAACTCACTTCAAACTATTCAAAATACAGTATTCTAATTGGACCATGTAACGGAATAAGTTAAAAAATATTTCTCGTGCAGGTATTGAGTATTCTGTAACTAAATACATTTAGTTATAAATTGTGTTTCATTCTTTTTACTATATGATTTTGTGTTCTGGTCACTGACAATTTTGAATGACATATTATATTTATTTTGTTTATGCTCGTTTTTTCTTTCCAAATGACTTTATTCTTATTGTAATCGTCTCCTATACTGTAACGCTTCTGATATTTGTTCACCTGTTACTGTGTCCCCAGGCTGTTGTCGCAGCACCCTAAGATCTGCCACCGTAACAAATGAACAAGCGGATGAGGAATGTGTAAAGAGAGGGGAAAGCCCTGTCTGTTGAGCCCGAGGACAGACAAGCATTTCCATAACAGCGATAAATTGGATTAAACGCCAAATCATAGGCAACAATGGCAGAGCACACTCAAGGCTGTGCTACGGCCCACCCCACAGCGAGGATCTACCAGGACCTGCCGCCTAAACGCTTCCATCTTGGTTAAGGTATGAAATCTGTCTGACCGTAAGAACCTTTTTCTTCCATCCGTGACCTGTTATCCATTTAGTTGAAGATAGTCATGGGAGTACTTGTCTGTGCCTGTAGGCGGATGCCAGCGTAGTCCTCCCGGTGCGGAGAAGAGTGAGACGGCGGTGCCGAACCACATGTGACTACGGTAAGTGTATGTGATAGAGTCTATCAAAGGCGTACATTTAGTTGTATGGTCTGTCAGATAGACCATACAACTAAATGTACACCTTTGATTGTATAGTAGCCACATTTTAATATGGCTTTAATATTTTAAAATACATGCAATTTTAATGCTTTTTACGGCTTGACTGTACAGTATTTATTCAAATAAAATAAGTGGCAGATTATAGGGCTAGCAAGACAGTGATAGATAATATTAAATAAAGCCACAAGAAATATATTTTTGACTTAACTGGAAGAAACATGAATTGCATGGGTTCTTCCAGCAGGTTTCATGCCTTCCTTCCCTCACATAACACACAAGGTACATTTTCAAATTTCATTTTTTTTTTCTTCCATTTGTCATATGTCAGTTATAAGATAAGATAAGAGATAAGATATTCCTTTATTGTCCCACATGGGGAAAGTTATAATGTTGGTCCAGTCCTTGCTTGTTGGTTCAGTTTGTGTCAACCGTTTCTTTATAACGGCCTTCTTTCTTACCACTAGACTGAAGGTATCCATTTATTGTATCCATGGCTGGAGCTTCAAGGCCCAAATGTCATTGTTTGAAGTCAATGGTGAATACAATCCACAGTGCTTTATTTATCCATGCTTCTCTCTCACCCTATTTCATGTCCATTTGCATTTATCTTTCTCTTTGACGCTTATCAATACAGCCCAAAATATGCCTAAAATATACAAAATAAGTTTGTTTGGCTACATTTGGAGAAAGCTGCCCCATCACCATATAAAAAGCACAGTTGCAGCTTAAACACACACTCTCAAATCCACACACCTCCCACTGGTGGCGATAACAAACATTGATTAGCATGTGAAAAACAACACAGACGGGGTGTAAACTAGCAGACGGCTGTTGCCCTATTAGCCGTGTTGATTAGCCCACTGTCTTAATAATATCTTTGTTTTGGTGTGTGTGTGTGTGTGTGTGTGTATTTGTACCCTCTCCTGCCCCGTCCTCTTCACTCTCCCCCTCATTGACACACCCAAGGCCACCCTGCCATCCTCGAGCCAAGTCGTCTCTCTTCCCACAAAACAAATACACAATCAAACACCACTAAGCCAATTTCCTCCTTTGCCCGGGCTTATTCGCACACACATCCTTGCACATGGCTTGTCTAATTTCCTGGGGCCGAGGTACTGGCAGGGAGTGCGTTGTAGCGCCAACAGTGCTCCATGTTTGGGGTAATTGCTCTTGCTGCGTTAGTATGGAAATCTGCAAATGTGTGACAGGGCCAGATAGCTTCCTCCACTGTTGTTCTGATCCTGCCTCCAGGCTTGCAGCCAAACTATTTTATCTCTTAATGCATTAGAGTGATCTTCCAATTAGCCAATGCTCATAATATACCCCCATGCCTGGTGGTGGTTGCTTCTCTTGTGGGCTGCAGGGAGGATGTGGGGAGGGTTGTAAAGAGACTGTGTCCAACCTGTTTTTGGGAGAGGGGATGGCAGTGGCGCTGGTGGGTGGGTTTGGACACAAAAGTGAAGTGGGGAGGATGCAGCGTATGTGTGTTTGGTGTGAGCCGAGTGTACAGCTGAGGCGGGTGGGGAGTGGCGGCGGTGTGGCGATAGTTCTGCTTGAGAGGTGAAATGAGGTGCTTATTGTGCGCAGCGTGGGGGTTGTGCCGTTAGTCCAGGGCTCCTGTTGTAAAGTTTGCTGATAAGGGGAACCCGGCCCTTGAGCATCCATTCTCCTCGGTGTATTAGCGCTCCTTTATCAGGGGCACAGATAAAACCGGCATGCCATTTGCTTTCGGTGGAATTAAGCCCACCGCCCGCAAGCCCGCTCCATCTCTTCCTCTCCCACCCTCCTCTTGTCTGCTGCAGCTAACTGGGCAACTGCGATTAACCCCGACGCTGTCCAATATCCTCGGCAGACTCCTGCCCGCAGATTAACCGCTATTAGTTATGACCAACTAAATTAACCACTGCCGCTTCCCCGAGAATAAGGAGGATGGAGGGAGATAGAGTGAGGAGGAGGAGGTTCATTTGTAAAGAGAGAGGCAAACACAGGGAGGAATGATGGAAAGAAGGGCAAGAAGTGAGTGAGCGAGGGACAGAGAGAGGCCAAGTGCTCGCAGCGCTGTGTGTACACTCTGAAGTGGCTCATTTTGTGTTGCTCGCGGTGCATTCAGCACTAAATAAATTCACCCAAAGGTTAAAACTCAGCTTACATTGATATTCTCTGGATTTATCAAGAACCTTTGGTCCTTTTTAATTGAATACATTTCTGGAAAATTCACGCACATGTACAACAGATGATATATAATTTCTTTACAATGTAGTTTACCACAACACTTTATTGTCCCATTAGCCAACCATTTTATATTAATCAAGGATAAATTATCTAAAAAGGATATAAGAAATATGTCCTGTACTCACAATATTGTACAAAAAGTTAATACAAGGATAATATCAAAGTAATAACACAGTAATTAAAATAATACTCTCATAAATTATGCCATAAAATAACACACAAGATGGGGATTTACTTCATCAAATTTGATTTAGTTAGTTTTAGTCTGTGTTTTATTCAGCCAGGTGCCCTAGTGTTTTTCCCCTTTCTGTTTATTTACAATGAGTAATTAATTATTATTATTATTCCCATAGAAAAACAAAGATGACTGTTAAGGATTTTTTTGTGTTTAATTTTTATTTATTAGCAACTTCATTCAAACTTCAAATAATTCATTTCTATACACTTTAGTTTTGGTGTTTTATAATTTATTGGACATATAATAAATCAATAAATTCTGCATGCAAATATTAAATAAATAAATAAATATGCAGATAAATGTTGCCAGGCATAAGAGTCCTGGAGGAAGCAAAATTATCAATTTCAAAACATCAGAGAAATAGTTTAAAGCCGTTAGTTCCACTTAATTATATTAAAGAGCTTTGCATGCACACAAACAAACACAGTTACATGTCATAATGCTCGTCCCGCCCTCTGTGGTGTTTATATATCCACAAACAAGGCCTGATAGTAACCCTCTGGCATCGCTGCCTGTCTATGCACAGTGTGGTGTTACTTAGGATACGGCACACCAGCCCACTTCCACCTTAAGAAAATGAGTAATCAACCAACTGGGAGCCATTTGCAGACTGTCAGTCACTTCCAGGACTGCGCTATGCTATCAGTCCCCGGCCCGTCACCAAGCCCTTCTTTCCTCCCTTCTCGCCTCTAATACCAATTTAAATTGTTCAACGTGCCTTTCCTCCTGCTGCCATTATTCAAAAAGATCATAATAGTTTTCCCTCTGCCCAAAGCACAAAAAATCAATTATTTCCCCACAAAGACTTGAAAGTACTTAGCGCAGGCCTGCGAGGGGAAAAGCTGTGGGTTATATCAAATTGAAACTGCACTCATTACACAGGCACACAATTAGTTACCTCTGGTCTGCCTGCCGCTCTTTAATTTCCAAAACGGCATATCTGTATTATAACAGAAACAACCATGCAAATGCTATTGTTGGGGATTTAGAGAAATCAATAGGACGGCTGGCGAGAGGCGTTTGGTGGCGCTGTCACTCAAAATCAGCTGCCGGCGACTGATAAAGGTCTGAATTCAAATTAGCGCCAAAGCTGGCCAGTGACATCAGAAGTGACATCCCAAATAAAAGGGACAGCTTCATGATATATGTAATTATTCTCCTCGCATTTACACGACATATTTTCCACTCTCCCTCCTCCCCCGTTCTCTCTTTCTCCTCATTGTGTGTACTTGTGTAACTGTGTTTTGCATAAAGGGATTAGGAGTGCCTTAATGAGAAACTGTAATTGTTTTTTTTAGCTTCCCTCTATGGATATGTTCACATGTGTGTCTGTGAATGTTTGTGTGAGAGCCACACACAATATGTCCTGAATGAATGTGCCTTGTATAATTCAGAATGAATACTGTATTGAAATAATACATTTTTGCTCCCATATCAGAGGAGTATTGGCATAAATGCTATGGATGTCTGCGAGAAATCTACGCTGTGTGAAATACATTTGCTACAATATTAAGCCAAGAGCTGGTACTGTACAATGGAAACATAACCTGGATTCAGTTTCTCACTAAATCACTGCCATTCTTTTATTTCCAGTGTTGAGTCCAGTCCAGTAATCCGGATAAAGTATAGTATAGTAACAGTGTAGTGTGAGCAAAAGCACATATTTCCCCTTGGGAGCAAAGAGCTGCAAACATTCTAAATATTGTGCAAAAATGTCGCCATTGCTAACTTGAAGTGAACTAAACAGAACTAATGTATAAGTCATACATATCAATATGTTTGTTTTTAAAATGTATAAATAAAATGTGTATTTTAAAACGTTGCAACTCCAACTAGGGCTGCGAAGAAGAAGAAGAAGAAGAAGAAGAAGAAGAAGAAGAAGAAGAAGAAGAAGAAGAAGAAGAAGAAGAAGAAGAAGAAGAAGAAGAAGAAGAAGAAGAAGATGAAGAAGAAGAAGAAGAAGAAGAAGAAGAAGAAGAAGAAGAAGAAGAAGAAGAAGAAGAGGAAGAGGAAGAGGAAGAGGAAGAGGAAGAGGAAGAAGAAGAAGAAGAAGAAGAAGAAGAAGAAGAAGAAGAAGAAGAAGAAGAAGAGGAAGAGGAAGAGGAAGAGGAAGAGGAAGAAGAAGAAGAAGAAGAAGAAGAAGAAGAAGAAGAAGAAGAAGAAGAAGAAGAAGAAGAAGAAGAAGAAGATGAACATGTACAAGTACAAGTACAAGTACAAGTAAAACAATCTTTTTCAATAAAATACAGCATGTTTTGCAGAGAACATTATATTATCTAAATAATAAGTGATTAGATAATTGTGCCAACTTAAATTGCACTTTCGATTTGATTGCGATATATATTGTGCAGCCCTATCGCCAGCTTTATACTATTAATTTATTAAGGAAAACTGATATTTCCCATAGTGCTAACTATACATTTAGTTATAGCAAACGATTTTTTTTTCATTTATCAGGTCAAATTCTTATTTTATGTTTCCCCTGTTTGATTTATGTACTTTATTTCTGATCATTGTTACAGTAACTCAGCAACAGTAACTTAAGACAATGGTCTTAGTAATGATCAATCTTAACTTTTGAAAGACATTATTAAAGAAGTTGAAAGACACTAGTGCAGCAATCTCCTCTCCCTTCTCTGTCCCGGGATGCTCACTTGGGCTGATACATATTTTTGCCTTGTCCCCAAAACAAAGCCCCCTGCTCCGGGCTGGGCCAGAATGAAGCAGGCCAAAGTATGCAGGGGAGGGGAGAATGTGCCCTTTGTCGCTCTCTAGCTCCATTTTCTGTATCTTGCCATATTCGGAACACCCCCCACCACACACACACACACACACACACACACACACACACACTAGGGAGGGAGTCAGGGAGGGAGGGGGTGGCGACTTCATTCAGCATCGGTTAAACGTTTTCTCAGTGGCACAATGCCGGGGCGGAGTAGGCAGGTGCAAGGCAGCGAGGGCAGCGAGTGGAAGCAGCAGCAGAGGCCGTGGAGAGAGAGAGAGAGAGAGAGAGAGAGAGAGAGAGAGAGAGAAAGAGAGAGAGAGAGAGAGAGAGAGGACCAGAACAACAGGTTGACCTACAAGCAACTATTATCGTGTAGCCCCATTAACACCAACACCCCTTGCTCTACCTTTGCCTCTGCCTTTCCTCTCTCACTGTTTCATTTCTCTTTTGTGGCTTCTTTTGGCAGCATTCACAAGCTTACTGAACCCACTTTAGGGAGAACACACATGGCAGACGTAACAGTGGTTCTACAGTCAATCGGTCAAGTGCATGCAAAAACATTCAGCGCCAATGACTGGGTAGGTCTATAATATGTCAGATCTCATGTTTTACAATATCTATTTGAGAAGAATGGTGCGACTCAAGGACACATTGATTGGTTTTCTCCTGGCCTCTCTGACTCTTCCTGCATGTGGCTTTCTAATCATGCACAGTGCTAACACTTGCACGGTAACCTTGTATTATGTGGTATTTTCTCTTGCATGAAGAAGGCATTGTGATAATTGATGCTTTGGAATACAATAAGTATTACGACTTACGTAATACGGCTTTACAAATGAAAAGCACCAAATAAAAACAATTATGATAAAACATGTTTTTCATGGACAATTAGAGAATAAAGCAAGCCTTGAGAATGGCCTCGTACTCGAGTTTCATGTGTTATATCACGAAAGCAGTGTATTTTCTCTCTTCAGGCTAAAATAATTTTATAATAATTTTCTTTAATAAATTGGTTAAACCGTCAGCTGCAAGAGCTGTTTCTGAATAAAAATGAATGAACTACCTATTTTATACTATAATGTCTAAAATTAAAAAACTGATCTACAATGAACTGCTTTTTTCTTTTTATCACAGAAGTGCTGCAAGTCTTCACTAACACAGGAATACATGGCCGCTAATGTACAGTTGTAAGTGTCCCAGGAGTGAGCCTTGATCATTTCAGTGTCATGTGAAATTAATGTACACCAATCAGGTCTACCTCAAATCTGCTCTGACAAAAACACAATACACTTATGGGCAATTCTAGCCCTGAGTTGCCTTCACGGTGCATCTTTATATTCCACTAAAACAGCATGTAATGTCCGGTCTAAACTCAGGGGACTTAAATAAGAGATACTGTATAACAAGATGGTGGGCCCATGCAATGCATTAGAACACATGTTGTGTGAGCAGCACAGCAGCGTTTCTGTTTCATATATATGAGTATTTTTAGATTTAAAGGCACTGCAAATTAATAGTGAGATTAAATAAATCAAGAAATTTGTATTTGTATTTGTTTGTTAGAAGCAGTGCATATTATTGAATATGTAATTACACTGTTAATATGCATTCTGATTCTGATTAATCAATCCCATAACTGATGCAAGTCATTGTTTCTCTTTATTATTTATGTCAAATTGTAATTGGTATTGAGTCTCTGTGTAATGGTGAGTTGAACCAATATCACATTAGGTTAAACTTTCATAAAGTGAACAAAAGAATAGCAACTATTGATTAATAATATTTTTTCAGGACATTAAATCATACATACATCCTCCTCTGAAAATAGTTTGTCCAGGGTGCTGGGGTTTCCCGCATCTCATGCAGTGCAGAATCATGGCTTTGTCAAAGGTCCAGTGGGAAGTGTGTGTTTGTGAATGCCATTTAAAGGATTTAGAGTGTTCTTTAGTACATTCCTGTGTAATTAGACACCAGTGCTGTCAGTCAGGCAGAAGCAACGTGCAGATTGGCTGAGAGTCAAAGAAACCAGCGCCTGTGGGAATGTCCCTGTTGTAGTGTTAGTTATCTGTGAGTGCTTGAGTTCACTCAAGTTATCTGCTTTATTCAAAGTCACAGGAAGACAAAGGACCTGAGGGTGAAACTGTGGGGCAGCAGTGTGAACCAACATGTCATGCTCTAAATATTGCAGGAAAAAACACTTAACAACTTCACAAATAATGTTATGTATGTTTTATAGAGAAAATATTCTTCTGCCAACAGCTGTCAGCAAGCATGCGTAGAGTACTGTACAGTATAGAATTAGTATTTGTTCACAGCATCCTTTTCCTTGTGCATTTGTTTGGCACATAGTTTGTTTTGGCAGGAAAACGATAAAGAATAATTAAGAAGAAATGAAGGCTCTGAAATAGAGGAGCAGTGACTTCAAGTCGAGGAGCTGGGGAATCGGGGAGTACAAGTGCATCCATCTGGATCATATTGTGCATTGTGATGAATGATAGATGAGAGAAACAGGCACCTTTCTGAAAATGACATAACTCACTTCCTCTTCTGGAGATGATGTCCCAAAGCTGAACCAAACACAACCTCAAAGTCTTTCTGAAAGATCTCACAATTTTAAAACCTGCGATTCATTTTAAACATCACATTCTTGATATTTTCATACATGTGAACAAATTTGAAGCAATAAATGTACAATACCTGAGCATTTATATTCTCAAACCTTGACAACATTTGCCTCTGCATATCTCTTTTTGACTATCGTAAATCAAAAGGTATCATTCTTCTGGGGCCTTCACAATGTAAGTCATGTCAAAGAACTAGCATGTTTCCTAGCAACACTATATACACTATATTAGCCTGCTTTATTTGGATACAGTCAATAGCAAAATATTGAACTAAAAACCACCCTGAACTTCATCACAGGATCAAGGTAATCTGTGATCAGTGACAGTGTTGCCAGATTCTCAGAGAGCAACAAGCGTCCAGGCCTTTGAAACCAGCGTGCCCAGCCCTTCAAAGTTCACAAGCAACTTGTGACATTATATGTATAATGTCATGCTGTGCAATCTCACAGGCAAAGCAAACACATCTCCATGGTGACCCCTCAACAGAAAAGTTATAAAGTGCACCTTTAACTGAACAATATACCTTCTAAATTTAGATTTTGTGTAAAAATAATCTAGATATTCCCCAAAGTTTTTTTTTGTAAAGACAAAACATGACATTTTTTAAGGGGCCAGTGGAAGGGGCGTGGCCAGCAACAAGGCATGAAATGCATACAAGCCCTTACCCTGATGAAAATCGCATTACTCATATTTGTGGTTTACTACGCTTATTTACACTATTTTAAGAGTAATGCACATGCAGGTAAAATAATAAGCAAAAAAGTTAAAAAGTTAAAAGTAAAAAAAAAATAGTGGTAGACAATGAAGCAAATAAAACACATTTTCAAGGGCCCAGTACTGGACGACCTGCCACCCAGTGTTCGGAGGCCCCTGGCTAAATCATATCCTTGTCATGAACTGAAAAATGTTTGATGAAACCTCAAACAAAATAATTCACTTTTAAAAGATTTGCAATTGATTTTCCATTTGAGGATAAATATCTGCTCGGCTTCACCTGACATTCTCATCCAGACTGATAATTACAGTGGAGAGCCGGTAGTCGGGTGGCGTGAGAAAAGATCACTGATTGAATAACGGAGGGAAGATGGCGATGAGTCATGAGATGCTGATTAATAGAACAGCGGCGGAGATGGTACACAAAGGTTATTAAGATACCGCAGCATTAAGATCGCCCGGATAAGAGCGCTAAAACACTGAGACTAAATTATGTGCCTGGCGTAGAAAGGAGGAAGAAAAGTGCGTGTAATGGTATGAGTGCATTCTGTCATTAACTCTCACCTTTTTCATATCCTGCCTCCTCCTCTCGTCAGCTTTCAGTGGGAATCTGTCGGGAGAATCTACTCTTGCCATGGTTAATTACAATGAACAACTTCATATATACGGCCGCTCTGCCTGCTGCACAGATAAGACACACACACTCACACACACTAAAGGCATATCTTATCTCCATCGTCAGAGAACAACCGCCTTCTGCCCAATTCAGCACTAATCTTTTGCGTAAACAATACTGATATTTCACTAATGTGCCAAAAGACGGAGAAAGGACTGGTGTGTGGAGAATGAGTTGTTTTGACTTCCAACGACAATTTCAAGAGAACTGTTTAAAAAGATACAATAGGTACATTTCAATAAAGTGCTAAACAGGGCAGTAAGTTTAATTGAAATTAAAGGCGGTATGGACGATTTTTCGGCGATTTGAGAACGCAGGCGTCTCCCGTAGATTTCTGTCCACTTCTGCATCAGCTCGAACTGTCTTTCTCCGTCTTCATTTTGCCCCGTATACTGAGGGAACTATATTATGATAGATCCATGCGCTTAGGCACGGGAAACGTGAGGACGAGCCTGACGCAGCTGCAGGTGAGCGGTAGGTGCGTTTTATGATTGATACGTGGCAGGACAAATGATTTATCCACGCCACGAGGAAATATGATACAAAATTTGCTGAAAAAAATCGTCCATACCACCTTTAAGATGGCGGGTGGATTATGTTGACAAGTAAAGAAAATTAAAATATATTATCCCAATTAGAGGTGTACAATTTTTAGACTTTTTGATAATATTGTATAAAAAAAAAGAAAATATTAAGTATATTAGTGCCGTAAATATTCAGGAATCTCTCAATTCGATGCACAATTCAGGATCTATTTATTATACATCACGATTTTTAAATAATGAGAAACTATTAATTTTGTCTTTTAATTATCGTTATTGTAAATAATATGTGACTTACACAACTGCAGCCTTATTTAGTTTGTGGTCTTTGTTTTTACTAAATAGAAGGGTTAATGTAGAATACTGCTTGATGTATATTTGTGTGTCCGTGCCTCTCACAAACACAGAGGAAGTTTGAAGTGTGGAGAATAGTTTGTGACTCTGCACGGTGTCAAAGTTGTGTCAAGGACGTTGCACACGAGCATGTCTGAGGTAGTAATTTGATGCTCGCATTTATCCACGTGACATTTGTGTGGAAATATGTCGTGGCGATGACGTGCAGACACACAGCGGCTCAGTGGGCTGCCAGGACGTGTCTGCGGTGTCACTTTAATCTTGTTTTTCAGCACGCATCTCTCAATTTTGCATCGAGATGGATCGAGACACATGTACAATGCGTTTCGTGCCATTTAAGAATCGTGATGTATCCTGCCATGTAAAAAGTAAACGCATATTATAATACATTTTTCACATTTCACATTAAACAAACATTTAAACAAAAACAATATTGAAAGATGCAAAATGAAAATGTGCCATACATTTTCTACAATGTACTGTAAAACTAACTGCAAAAGTTAATTTAGAGTCAGAACCGCAAAAGTTAGAAATATCACTTTACTTTTGTTTGTTCTTTTTTTAAGACTATGCTCGATTTTTTCTTTTTTTTAATATATATTTTTCAAACTTCTGTTGTGGTATTATTATTTTAAATTATTATTATTAATTATTTTTGAAAATATATCTCAAACCTCTAAAGTTAAAATAAATATTTGAATGTAACAGAATGATAATACTAAATCAAAATAAACAATTATAAAGATTCTGGGGTTCTATAGTGACATTTGTGTGGCTGTTAAATATTAATACATATGCATATACAACTAGACCATCATACAAGATTACATTGGCAGCATTAAAGATAAATAGGCACAGGGTACAAGTTGTGTGTTTTGTGCACTATCCAGGGAATTGTGTCTTGTCTACTATTTATGAATGTCCTTTTTTCAGCTAGAATTTTAACTGAAAGTTTGTGTCATCGCTTGAGAACTTAAAGTGCTCTCGGAAGGCCAAAACTCAACATAAATCAATTTGTTGCATTTGTGGTTTTTCTATAATGAAAATAGTAAGATTGTGTTCTTAACATAATTTTTTGGGACAATAGACATTATTGTGAGCATGAATAGAGCAGATGTTAAGTCTGAAAAGAAGGTCATTCAAACATGTTTTGTCCATTGGACGTGTTTGCAATCGGAAGCAACTTATAAGCAACAATATTGAGTTTTACTCGTTCATTGGTATAGAGGACTTGACAGCACTTGAGTGTACAACAGCAATAAATAGATGTTGAGGACATTTTTAATAGAGTCATGATATATTTATTTGTACTATTTGTTTCCTCATTATTTTCATTTCTGGGGCAAGTAGACCCACAGACTCTTTTATAAGTCAGAAGATATTTCTTGTTTTATCTTGTATAATTCTTTGCCCCCATATAGAGGAATAGTTGGTTAGAATGGATTTTCAAATGCAATTACCAGAAGTATGTTAATTATGTCATATCTTAAGCACATTAACTTAAAAAATAGGAAAGGAAACACTTGAAAAGCTGTCATACTTTGAACACAAACATCAGACTGTTTTACAGAGAGACTGCTACTGAATCAGACTATTATTTCTACTTGCGTCTTAAAATATCCAAAATACAAGTTCTTGAAAATCCTCTGCAAACCGTTGTTGTGTGATTGACATTTCACCGATCAGACTCCAACACGGGCCACTGTTGTGGAAACAGTGCAATTTGCTTTTAGTGACCAGAGCCTTTACCACATCTTTGTATTTGAATAGTCACAGCTCGCAATCTATAGGATTTAAGAAACATTTTAAAACGTCTTATACGCCTGACCAGCTGACAATAGACTGTAGTATATGTATATTTATATGAAGTTTTATTCAGTCAGTAAATGAATCGCACAACCGACACAGTGGTGGGGACCTTTGAGAGAATCAAGATTTGTCTGAAACAATTTAAGATAATTTGAGTTTTAAAGGTGTTGATTTTGAGCCATTTATTTTGATTGTATTTCTTTTTTCTTAATATAGAAGAACAGAACAGAAAAACAAAAAACAGAACAAGAAGCAAGAACAAGAAAAAGAGTGAGCAAAAACAGCCAAAGAACACTTTGTCCAACGTAAGCGTCCCACTTGGTCCAGAGTCTAATGTATGCATTTTCAAACAAAGTCTGAATGTGATTTTTTTTTCTTCTTTTCTTTCCATTTTACAAATTTCAATTATAATGTTGGTCCAGTCCTTGATTGTCAGTTCAGTTTATTTCATCCATTTGTGATGGGCTTTTTCCCTGCTGCCAGAAGTATGCACCAGTGGTATTCCTTGTGTCCATGGCAGGAGAAGGCCCAAATACATAAAGTACTTCTGAAATCAAGTGGTATGTCAAAAACAGTCTGCAGTGCTTTATTAATCTCAGTTAGATATTTGTGTGATTTTTGTGGTTCTCCATTGAGAATTATACATTATACATGTTCCCATTCTTCATCTGTCAAAACAAAAATGACTTTCTCTTTCCCACTTATTTTTAATGCATTTATTAGAATTACCAGCATTTATATAGTTTGGATGTTGAACTACAATATACATTTCTATTTTTCTAACTGAACTATTGAATCTCCAATTTTTCCATTTGCTCTTTGAACCCTTCCTTCAACTGTCTGGCCGTGACAGACGTGATGACCCCAGCGCTCAGACAGATGTGATCAACTTTCCGTCCTAATTCTCCCCCATCACCTCTGAAGGCTGACGAGAGTGACAGGGCTGCGTGTCATCACAACACACCAGCGCAATCTCTTTACACCATCTGTTATCAACACACTACTCCAAACAACGCTGAGGCCATTTGTTCAGACATGACACTGTACAAACTTATTCACCAAACAGTTGGTTACGAATAAATACAAATTTGTCGATATCTTCTATCCAGGAGCCAAGAAAATGTAAATACGAATGCCTGAAAGTGGATATTAATGTTGCTCAATATAGTTTAAGAATAACAAACATCACAAATAAACTTTTAATACACTTTTAATTATATAGTACAAGATTTGTATTGTTTGAAATAATAGTAACTTTCAATTTTATAATAAATAAACTAAAAATTCAGTACGGTAATTTCATATCAAATTTTTAAATGTTATTCCAAATATGACAAAATGCCTTTTTTGTTCCAGTTACATTTTCTGTGTTGTTTTAAATGTGTGCCTGATTTTGATTTGAAGTGTCCCATAGAATTTGAGTTTTATTTATGTCTCGCTCTAGCTCTGGAGTTCACTCATCGCCAGTTCATCTGTAAATGCAATAATATTTTCGTGTTATTTAACCAAAACATTTTCAAGAACAGCTTTTTCTTTTTCCCCAGGGGAATGGATTGCTGTTGCAGTCTGTCACCTAATCTCCAGAACAGTAAACATTTGAGCTGCAGAGGCTTGTCCTTTACTTGTAGTGCGATAGTATGTGTTGGTGGCACAGTAGTGTGTGAAAGACTGATTTAAATAAGAGATCCTGCGCTTGAACCTGGACAGGGGTACATTTCAGTGTGCTCTGGAGGCTTATTTGTGGTGTGACAGATTACAGTGACCCATCTAGTCACAAACAAGATTAGTGGCAGAGGATCATGTTTGATTGGGAAGCTCTGAAACAACCCCCACAATGGTGAAACAAGTTGTTGTCCTCTATATAAGCTTACTGCAGTTTATCATGAATCACAGACGAATAAGGATTTCCCTAGATCACAATCTCACGTCCGTGCCTTCCCAGTTTACACACAGCCTTTACACCAGTGTTGAGGTTATATCTGGAGTAATTAAATCAACTTTTCTATGTAATGGGTAAATAGGGATTACGCAGGTGTTCAGCAGTGCCTTAAAAGAAGTACAATTGGCATAAATGTGTGGTTTTTCTGTGTGTGTAGTTTCGTCATAAAGATTTCTCAAGCATTTCAAATAAAAAAACCTATACCCCGCTTTTCTCCACTATAAAGATAGACCTTGAAGCCCATCTATTCCAGATGAATGGAATAAAGCAATCTTAAGATTTGTATGGCAAAGAAAAAACGACTTTGTTTCATCTTATCCTGGAGGTTCCTGTTCAGGCCTTACTGGTAGATGACACTTTCCATTGGGTTAAATAAAGAAATTGAGAATCTCTGGGTAAAATCTGTGCTTACTACAAAGAAAGAGCTAATCAAAACACATAAAATATAGAAAGATGTTAAAACCTTAAGCTTGTTGTTTTATGATTAAGGTTTTGCACTAAACGGGAACGACCTGAGATTTAAGGTCTGGAACAAAAGCTATGAAGATTTTTCACCAGATTGTAAAAGAAAATCAAATGAAATGAATTATTTGTCTTGGAGAAACAGGACTTTTATAATGTTCTGCAAATAGGGAATTGTTATAGGCCCACTATAACAGTCTGATTTAAATATTTATTAAGGCATAAGAATATAACTTAAGATGAGATAAGCCTTTATTAGTCCATACAATGGGGAAATTTCGGTGTTGTAACGCAAGTAGTACCTACTTGTAGAAGTAGAAGAAAAAAAAACACTCTTAATAGAAACACTCTTATAAACAAAGCTCTTATTGACAAAACCTCTTATATTCTTAATAAGAAGTAAAAATAAAAATGAAAATAAAAATAATAGTAACACTCTTATTTACAGCAGTTATGTGGATGGAGAATATTGCACCAATATGGTTGACATTATGTCAATCATATTTAAAGGGGAATAATGTCTAAACTATACAAATGTAATAACAGCACTCAACTAAATATATTAAAACTAAATGGGAAAGAGAAGAGAAGAGAAGAGAAGGCAAAGAATGGAGGAATTTCTTTGTACATCTCAATGGAGGATCACAAAATCCCACGTTTGGAAAGAATTCTGTTGGAAAAATGTATCGTTTTTTCACAAAGCCATGTCAAAGTGCTCACAATCCACGGGCCTTTTAACTGCTGGAGAAACTGTGGCAGCCAGGAGCCACACCATTACCATGTCATTTGGGACTGCCCTGTTATCATAAATATTAGACTGAGATCAGTGAAGCGCTGCAGACAGTTTTTGACATGGTCAGCCCATACGTATTTGGCCATCAAAACTTCTGCCATGAACACTGTCAATTGATACTTTTGGAACATATATTTGACGGCGGGAAAGACAGCATCACAAAGTAATAGATGACACAAACTGAACCAACAATCAAGGACTGGACCCGAATTATAACGGAACTTTGCAAAATGGAAGAAATTACATTTGGACTAAATGGAACTGTTTTGTTCGACTGGACGTGCTGTAATTCTATTCTATTTATTTGCTTGTTATGTGCTACATTTTTTAATTGATGATAACTTACTTGTTACTTCTTTTTTGCTCCCTGATCCGATTGTATGTTGTGTGTTTTGAAAGTTTAACATCCGACAGTCCAAATATAGTCCTTGTGTTATTGTCTTGCTCTGCTCTGTCCTCTGTGTGTGATTCTGAGCCTCTGCAGTTTGAAATGAACTGTTCTGCTTAAGTTACTATAACATCCACATAGAGTTTACCACAACAAAAGCAGAAATTCTATTTCAAATGTTGATTTATAGCTTACAAAAAAAACCTGTCCAGATCTATACATTGCCTCGTAAATACTCCACGCCTCATATGCGTCGTCTCCAAACATTAGCAAAAGTGCCGTTTAGTTTAGATCACGGGAGGAATGTGCGTGTAATGAAGGAGTGCTTGGCTTGGACCCGGCGTCGAGGCAGATAAGGCCCCGGACTGTAACAAATCTCTGTAAAAAAGATTTACTTAATTGGATACATATTCAACCATGTGTTGTTGTTGATGTTTTATTTTTTTATTTGAGTCTTTACATTATATGAACACATTTTTCCGACTGGACAACTAGAAAACAGAAATTCTGAGTTCCAAGTCACGACATATATATATATATATATATATATATATATATCCTAGCTCTATGACACTAGTGTGCAATGGTTTGACAGCAGTTTATTTCAGTGTTTATGTAGATCTTTGCTCATATCCATAAAAAGAAGTCTACCTCAGTGTTATTAAACCTCTGAGTTTGAGACTGAGCCATGGAGTCATTTCTTTTTATAGAGGTCCACTCAGAGTGATCTGTAGTCCTGAGTGAGACAGCCAGACACCCCTGTGCATCATTGGATTCATGGATATGTCATCGTCCCTGGACAAAAGCACCTTAACTGGATGACTAATCTACGCTCGGCTCGCTGTCCTGGCTGACTCAGGCCGCCATGTTGATTTGATTTCAGAAGTGATTCAGCGATCGCTGAAGTGAACTCTGATTGGTATGGAGACATGGCACACAAAGGAGAAACGGATGGAAAGAGGGCAGCGGTGACGCCAAAGTCCTTTTATTTTAAGCTCATTAAAAGTTCTCAAAAGGCAAAGACAATGATGGATCTTGTTATGCTTAGTGCTGTTTTCTGTTGCCCTCATCTCGCCTGTAGAGCTGACAGTAAATATTCTGGACATGACACAGTGGCAGTTAGACTCAGGCATGTCCCAGAAACGCTCACCTCGGCAGTCGACACCCTCTGTTCCAAAGGGAAGTCATTGGGACAGTGTGGAGAGGGCTTTGCTTGGTTCTCTTGTACCAATTGTGATTATGTTGGCAGTTTTTTGTTTGTGTTAATAAGATAACTGAATTTACAATAACATTTTGAGAATGGGTAGATCATTTGTATGCTGAGCAATACAAATTTGGTGGAGTTTGCGAGCTGGTTTTGTGGCACTTTACATGTTTTAGTTGAGACAATCTGAGAAACAATAATTTGATGTCATAAAGGACTAATATTCCATATTCTTTTGAATAGGGTGTAAATCATGATAATTAAGGGAGATCCTGGAGATCTTCGGATTGATGAGGTGGTCGCGGCGCTGACTTTAAGACTCTATAAAATGTGTGTATTTTTTACTTGTAGTATCAAAAGCAGCATTGAGTCTTGAACCTTTTCCGAATATTAAAATTGAGTTTGAAATTTGGTATCATGAGAACAATATGGCAAAAGGTGATTGGTTTGAACCTCCTTTGGAAACCTTTTGCCTGTGACGTGTATTTGATTATTTTCAGGACAGTGTGAACAGCACATATTTGTTTCTGACCCAGGCCACTTTTGTACATGGAACTAAATCTGATTTGTCTCCGTAAGTTTAGAAAGCGACTTCAGTCTGAACACTCCAGTTCTTTGGACCTAAAGTTATCCAAAGGGAACATTAACGGGATAAACGTCTGAGTCAAAGTGGAGAGAAATGACAGGCAAAGAGCCAAAAACTGTCAGTGGAAGAAGGAAGAAGTTTGTGAACTAATCAATATATGGGGTGACAAATTCAGGATAAAAAAGAGGGTTTGTACCGTAATCAGTGGGATTTGAGGAGATTACAAAGGAGTTGGTCGAGCGAGGGACTGAGCGCTCCCGGAAGCAATGCCAGCAGAAATAAAAAGACTTTGAGCAAAATGTATAAAGAAAATAAGGACATGAATAAAAGGAGTGAACACGTGCCTTTTTTACTTCCATAAACACGTGTGACGTTTTCGTTTGTGCGCTTGTGGGACACATAACGCTGCATTCCGTTCACACTAGACACAAACAGCAATCGACCACAATCAAATCTGATTTAAACAAAAAATCTGAATTGGGCATCATACCCTGCAGTGTGAACGTAGCCAAAGATTGTGAGAAGTGATACATGTGGATAACAGAACCACTAAGGACGATGTACTTGTCTTAAAAATATGATAAAACTAGTTCATTTTGAACTCTTTGCTGCTGTCCACTTATTGCTCACTTACTAACATCCAAATTATTCACTGTGACAAGTTTTCAAGCAATTTTCACCACTTTTTGAGTCAGCGAGCAAGTTTTGCCGTCACGTTTAAACGGACAAGAACTAACATGCTAACAGCGCACTTCCGAAGAAAACACTCAACACACAATTGACTAATTTTTACATTAAAAGCTGTTTTTACAATCTTTCTGTCCTGGAGCCCAGTATTTTTTAAATGAAAGAAATCAGGAGTTACAGCCCCTTTTGATGGCACAGTGGCAGAGCACTCTCGCTTCACACCGAGAAGGTCGTGGCTTCGACTTTCTGTGTTTCCAGCAGCGACAGTCGTCCTGACCCAGCCTTGCACAAGCTCTGGAGATGATTCCCCAAAGATAAACCTCACATCACCATTGAAAGCAGGCCACTTTTTCACGGTGCCAAAATCTCCAAATGTGGATACATAGCAGATTATTGGGCCTGCTGTCTTTTAGTGGCACCGTCTCCTCTGAATTATTCACATCTCACTAAGAAGACACAGACTGCATGAAGCCTTGTTAATTAAAGTAGCGGTAATAAGTGTGCCCATGTCTCATCCTAGAATGGAGGACAGCGCGATTCGCAGTGATATCCGTCCCCTCTGTCGCTCCATCACCGCCGCCCCTACACACACACACACACACACACACTTACCCCCCTGTTCCCTCGGCTTTCTCTGGGAAAATTACAACCTGACTGCTCACTTTAATATTTCAACATCTAAGTATATGTGACAGGCTCTCCTTTGTGTCTTCCCCCTCCTCCTCCTCCATGCGCTGCCAGCCTCGTACCTACATCCGCACTCGTTCTCTGCTCGTCTCCGTGGCCCCGTCTCGCTTAGCGTTTCCCTACAGTTCAACTTTTACCATGTGACAGGCAAGAGGAAAAACAAATCAAGCTCAAATGGTGAGTGGGGGCTATCAGGCCGTCACGCTGTCTGCAGGAGTCCTGACGATGCGGCGATGAGTGGAGGTATCGGCTCACCTCCATGTATGCCACTCACGCTGATGTTAAGCCATAGCCAGCAGTCGAATGTGACACAGGAGCTACTGATCTCATCCAGACAGAAGTGTGTTTACATGTGTATAGGAAGAGTTCACTTGACATTACAAGAGCCAACAGTTTAATGTTTAGCTGGAGGACAAGCAGTGTTCTGTGGTAGATTTTTAGTTTGAACTGCCAAAATGCAGATTTGCATTTGTTATTTGGTGAATATCTGGAGGCATTTTCGCACATAACAGTTCCAAGAATCAATCTCCTGGTCCTTATTTAGCCAGTCCCTCCTGCTTGTGTTCACACAGAACCGATGGCTTGAAATGGGTCTAATTAATTCAAATATTAACTTTAGTGAGGAATACAACATTATTTTTCTCTCTTCATTCTACTCCTTTTGAGCACTAAACTATGTAATTAAACACAATGTAATTAATAATAAAACACAATTAGTTATTCAGAATTTGTGTTACTACTTATTGAATAGTATTTTTTGTGCTACTGTGTTCGAGTAGATCAAAAACATTCAGTCAGAAAACGACTGAAAAATATTTCCCAATAAAGTTAATGTTGCAAAGGTTCCTGGTCTGACTGAGCTAAACAAAGTCTCAGAAGTGTCTAGGGCTGTAGCCTTTTAGTCCTTTAGTAGGTTAATCAGTCAATAATGTCTTAGTCAATCAACATTTTTATTAGTAGACTATATTAGTAGAGAAAGATTTATGTGGCACAGCAGAACAGAGAAGGTAAGATAGTCAATTTTGAGTTTAAGCTGGCTTTTTACATACGCACACTGTTAAATATTCTGAATAAATATTGTAATTGAACTCCTGAGGTCTTGTCGGATCATTGAGACACGCTAAAGTTTTTTGAGAGCTTTTACCAGCACAACACGTCGCTCCCGTTTAGTCGACTAAGCGATACACAGAGCATGTTTTTAGTCACCTACAGCTCTACCCCAGTCCCTAGTTCACACATACATTGCATCATATGGGGACTGGAACTAACAACAGTCAACTAACAGTCAAAGGAACAATTTCACAAGATTGCATGTTCATCTGACAAACATGGACAAGGATCAACATTTGAATGTTTCCTGTTTGTTTCTTTATTCCTCTCCAAAACGTGATATTGGTGATATTATGACATCCAGTTCTAACGCAGCGCAGAAGTCCGTCCTTACACCTCGTCTCCTCTTTTCATGTGTTTCCTTTATGAAAGCTTGTACACTGCAAACAAAACACTCAAGCATGAGAAGTGCGCTTGTTTGTGTAGCCATACAAGCGTGTTGTCAGAGGTGAATAGCTGAGAAGATGCCCGATGCCCCGCGCCTTCATAAGCACTATGATAGACGTCAATAATTTAGTGCGTCTCTGCTACACCTCATTCATTCTATTTTCATCTCTGCCATTTGATATCCTTGTATGCTTCCGCCCTCAAAACACGGCGCATTATATTCAGAAAGCATACCAGAATAAACTGCCCAAGGAAATGTGGCTTTTGATTGTGTAAGTGAGAGAGCAAATGATGTAACAACTCCACATTTTATGAACAAAGGGATTCAGCGAATTACATATCTGGACCTACACAAAGCATTGCTTAGCATGTGCACACGCGGAATGAATTACTGCCAGCCCAAAACTCCCCGCAAAGTGAGTTGCGCGCCACATTGTACACAACATTGATCATATAATTTACTCCTCTCTATCAACTACAAGCATATTGATCAAATAATTCCATATGCGGGCCATGGCTACCACCAAATTGCCAAAATGGGGCTGCTCTATTTAAAGCGTGTCCTATAATGGTTTTAGCATTGATCGCCGCGCTCGCTTACTCACTCCCAGTGCAAACAAACCTTTTCAACATAAAAAAGGGAAATCCAGACAGAACTGCAGTGGAAATGACAAACAGAGATGTTAGAACAAACAACCTCAACAACATAAAAAGGAAAACGAAAATCATATATTATAAAACAAACACTGTAGCATAGTGGGAAGGTAAAGAATAATTGAGAGATTAAACCTGAATGGGCAATTTGACCCCATTTTGTCTGTGATGGCTCAGTTGACCGATTTCCTGCTGCTGTATTGCCCAGAGGCTAAACGTACTGTTGTGACGACTAGGGTTATTTATGAGCGTTTTGTATTTTATACCGGAGTGTCTTTTAATATACTCAACCACACAAGAACAGCAAGGTTTCTGCATAAGACAATAAAGGACATTTTTGCCAATAAATTACAAAATTAAACTTTTAGCTCACTGTATAATAGCCACTTTGTTCTATCTTTATGCTAACCTTTAGTTTGAGGCCATTATCTTAATTTAAGATCTTTGAGTCATATCTCCACCACAAGTCATCTAAAAATACTGGTATAACTGAATAAAATAAAATGTTACAGTTTTTCAGTGTGTTTTTAAAAATATCCAATAGGGCAATTTGTTTGCAGAAAGCAGATTGTTGTATTCAAACTGGCTGCAGTTATTGTAAAAATCGGATTGTTATAAGATTTTTGGAGTTAAAATTGTATTAAAATGATACATAAACCGCAAAATCCTCAGATTTGTTTCTGATTACGATCCCTCTGATCAGTTTTTGTGGTTTGCTTATAATTTAAATAATCCAGAAATGCAGATGCTCAAGACTTCTGAAGGTGTTTGCTTATGTCAGTGTATTTGTGTATGTTTTATACTTTTTTTTTAAATATGATTGTTCATCTAATTTTATTATTATAATCTTATATTTTTTAAACTTGTATATATTTTATTATTATTTGTTTTATCACCACCAGGTTCCTCCCTCCTCTACACTGTACAAGTGATGTCTTTAAAAAAATGTATGAAATGAAATAATAATAAGTGTAAAGGTCCAGAAATCCGTTAATAATCAGATTTTGGTGCATGCTAGTGTTGCTGGCTCCACACTTCACTTCCACTGTAAAATGTACCACCGCTTTGTCATTTGTTTTCAATGACAAAGGTGAAATACCTGTTGACCTCAAGAGCGTCTTAAATGCAACACATTTCGAAGCTGTTGAACTATTGGAGTGCTGCTGTCATTAGGACACAGTGTTCAAGGTTGAGCTTAAACAACTGACAACGGAATTACTCGAGCCAGAGGACAAAGAGACCAGGCTCATGCTGAATCCGGCCTATTATGTTTCACAATTATCTTCTTCATGGTTTGCGCCGAATAAGTAGGCGAAAGAGCTAGATACAAGAAAATAGTAGCAGCAACTTCAAACTGCGCCGCTGTTATGAGGATGTATGACAGAAGGAGAGAGGAGGCCAGTCCAGCTGGTGGCAGAAACAAAAGCAGAACAGAGCCTGACACGTCCTGTCTCCCTCTGACCTCCACTACAACATACATAACATACATGACAGCGCTGTCACACTCACTCATACACGCTCCGTCTCTGCAGAGCCTGCTCCCACAAACCTTACACTCATCATGACCATCAAGTGTTTTTCTGCACTGATATTTATGACCCTGATTGAACACACTGCTTGTGAAAGATTTAAAGGCCTATCATGTATTAACAGACATAAGGGTGTGGGTTGCTAATATACAGTTGTAATATGCAGTTGTAATATACAGTTGTAATATTGTAATATACAGTTGTAATATACAGTTGTAATATACAGTTGTAATATTGTAATATACAGTTGTAATATACAGTTGTAATATACAGTTGTAATATTGTAATATACAGTTGTAATACACAGTTGTTTGCTGTGTGAGATCACGGAATCACATTTGGATTCATTGCTTCTGATCGATTCTTCAAATACCTTTTCACTATTTTAGACTACTCAAACTGTTATTTCTATTATACACTGAAACTTTTTAAATACATTATTAACCAAATAAATAAAATATTATTAATCAAAAAAATGAAATGTGGTGACTGAAGGCACTGAAGGCTTCTAGATAGAGAATATTTACGAATATTTTTTTTAACATTTTGACGTAGTAATGCGAATTTTTTCTTCTTTTTTCTGCTTTCGACAAGTCACAATTAGTCCATGAATCATTGAGTCTAGTCTTATAGTCTTGAGGACAGGTCTGTGTAGAAAAGTGTGTAGTCTTATAGTCTTGAGGACAGGTCTGTGTAGAAAACAAAAACAAGATGCATAAGTCATATGCCCACAAATAATCAAAACAATCAGAAGCTTTTTTCACATTTTTATTTGTGAAGTCATAACTTCTTCTCTCTGCAAAAGATGTCATGCCTTGATGCACTGTGTCCATTTGAATGTCGACCGCAAAAAGACATTTTAGAGCGTTGCATGTGATAAATACATAAAATTCAGAGCCTGATGTGTGTCCTGGTGTGGACATACGGTGCTCAGCTGGTTAATACTGCATGACATTCGGCCACATTAACAATAGGCAGAGAAAATGTGAGCAAAGAAGGGAAGAAAAAATGCAAACAAGCTGCGTAGTTAGTTTCTGTTGGCAGAGAGGAGGGAGGAAGGCAGAATCTTGGAGGGCCCTGACGCTGCGGACGGCAAAATAATGAATTTCAAATAAGTTATTCACTTCAGGAGTAAGTGGCTGGCTCCCACTCCTTACAGCTGGTTTGTGGAGATAATTGATTTTCAAATAGTTTCGAGGACGAGGAACAAGGACGGGGGCTGCGGCGGTGAAGAAGCGACTCCAGCGCGTTTTGCACTGCGCTCTACACTTTTGAGTTTGGATGCAAACGATTGCCCAACGATGTAGAGAAGTTGCAGCGGTGTTTTAACTTTAGGAAAGCTGCTGTGTGCAAAAGGAGGCCGGGTCTAAATGTAATTAGACAAACTCAGCTCAAGTAGACGATAGATTCTTTTTTTTTATGTCTGGCACGTCTGCTTCATCTCCAATGCCTCTGGTCTCTCTCCGCGGCTGTTTGCTAGCTAAACTTGGTGCTATACTTTTCAGGGGCTCGTTGCAGCGCACCCCTCCCTCGCTCCCCTCCCTCGCTCCCCTCCCTCGCTCCCCTCTGTACTACTGGCTGCACTGACACAGATAACTGAGCATCCGCGACGGCAGCAACATTCAATGAGATGCATTAGTGGCAGGATTTGAATTGACAATGTAATTTAGCGCATCTCCCCTCTTGCTCTTCTATCAGTCTTCGGCACTCACTAGTTTCCCGCGGCATATGGCCCGTTTAATTCATGGCAAGTGGAGGAAAGTGAGGTGAAGAAACTCGAGCAGCCGGCAGGGTTTGCATCATGAATATGCTTAACATGAGAAAAATCACCGGCGTCGTAAATATGCAACAACCAACATGACGAAACAAAACAGTGTCGTCTCTTATCAAATCAAATGAAAATCATCTGCTAGAGTAGATGAGGATTCATTTGTACTTGTTTTGTCATTCAAGTGTATGATATGACAATATGAACAATATGATTGAGCTTAGAAATGTCTTAAAATGCATTTAACAACGATCAACCACGTCGATCACTAAATCATTTATAATCAAACATGGACCATGTCAATTTTCTTTCTTTTAAAAAAAAAAAATATATATTTTTTTTTAATCCAGTGGGTGAAAATGGGGATGAGAGAGGGAAAGACATTCAAACAAAATCGAACTCCGGCTGCACATGGCGCCTAGCATACGTGCTGTCCGCTCAGCCACAAAGAGGCACCTGTGTAACTTTTCTAATGATGGACCACCACTTGCTTGTCTCCATGGAGATGTTGTTGCCTTGAATGTTTCACAGTATAGCATTAAACTTTATAAAATGTTTTGTGTTTTCATTGTTAAAAAAAACATTGAAAAACATACACATCTTCACAGATCCGACCTGTAACTAGACCTGGTGGCATCATCTGCTTGTCTCCATGGAGATAGATTCATTAAACGCCAAGACAATCACATCTCTGAGGAGACCAGCAGGTGGTGAACTTTCAACCAGAAAAGTTGTATCGAACACCTTTAAAAACTCATTTGTAGAGTTATTCCTAATTTGGACGTGACTCAATTTGAGTGCATTTAATATATTTCGGTCTTATTATACAGGTTTCAGTTCAGATTCTAAATGTATACTTAAATTGTCTAACTTTTGTATCATCCTTTTGAAGATGCTGAAGGTGCAGTTCCCAGTTGAACTTTACAAAGATGGTAATTGAACCTAATCCAGGGTTTACACAATAATCCACCAGCAGCATTCTGTTTACCGTGCGGGCTATGAGCACTTGTACTCTCAGCAACAATGTGCCTTTGACAGGTTTTGCCTTGAGGCCAAAACACTCATTGAGAACAAAATTGAGCGAAAAGCCAAAAGAGTAATGGCTATAGCCTCTGTCTCGCACCCCAACTGTCGAAGGTGTGTATTTGAAACCCAAACCATGTCATTGTGCAAAGTGATGCCCAGCTCTGTGCCGACATGTACTCGATCTGCACGGCCAAGTTCTCACACGGGACAGGAGGGTGAGGAGGCCCGAAATCAGAAAAAACATACAAACGCAAACACACCCAGAGGAGCGGGAGTGAGTGTGTTCTAGATTCAGATTGACAGGATGCTTAGGAGGCAGTGTGCTCACTATAATTACACAAATGTCGGCTCTCAGTGCCGGAAAGGAGGCTGTAATCAAGGCGCTTTCTCGACGCGCACACAAGCGCACACACCTGACATTCTTGTAAAGATTAGCAACACACCTCTTTGCTCTGGAATCCAATCCAGGGATGAAGAAGAAAATAAGTGGCACAAACACTAACACACTCAAAAGAGGCATTGCTGTCATGGCAGGCGTCATAAGGCCGCTGTTGACTTATCGTCAAATATGTAAGTAGCGCCACTCACTTCGTCATCGCCGCCATGTTAAATGTACTTTTGTAAGGAAAGAGAAGTAATACCCAAAGCTTTAGGAATATCAGAAAGTAATACTGGATGTCACACAGCTATAACTGTGTACTTATTTTAACGTGTATATAGAAGTGGGCAGTATATCGAAATGTAGTATATCGAAATGTAGTATATCGAAATGTAGATAATATCTACCTGCGTTGCACCAATGAAATTTCCCCATGTGGGACAATAAAGGAATATCTTATCTTATCTTATCTTATCTTAATATTATGAATGTTGTTTTGAAGAATATTGAGTATGGTATATCGGTTATAGTAAAACGTACTACTACAAAAAAACTGATTAATAAAAAAAAAAAAAAGTGTGGTTTCTACCGCCGCAGCGTCAACAAACAAAAAAGGGCCAAAATCCAATAGTTTGATAAGTAATAATACCTGGTAACACCTTTATTCTATAAGCTTGTCCGAAAAGTGTTTAAATTGTCTCTGCGTTTTCAATTTAGCTGAATGTCGCTTAGTGATGACACAGACAGAGGGATTCTGTTTTAGAATTCAGCTCTACTTCCTGTCATTTTATACTTATTAAGTCATATTAGAAACACACAAGTGTTGTACACTATAAGCTGCTCACATCAGGTACAGGTGCACCGGAGTCTGTCACTCACAATTGCTGCAGCTTGTCTGGTACATTGTGGCATGTGAAATGTCTTCGAGCTTTTAACAACTTTTCTTCCACAAGCCAGTTGAACATATCTGTTAAAACACATTGTGGTGCTCCTCCTGGGCTCCTTTAATTGCTTCTGGCACCATTATAACCAAAGGTTATTAGGATCAGCCGTTACCGCCCCGTGTTTATATATGTATGTTACTGCCTTCCACCCCGGCCCTTAGGCTAAACCAGTCTTGCCTTTTAGCATATCAGCCTTTCAGTGTGCAGCCCAGGTTCCTCTGTCATTATTGTGCTCCCTGTGGTCCACGCATTCCCGAGAATTCGCCTCAGGTCCCGGGCATCCTGCAGGGCAGTATTGAAGGAACACTGTTTTCATTAAGGCGGTCATTTTCTGCACACTGTGATTTGTGTTCTTTAAAATAAATTCAGGGCCCGCTTTGCATTAAATACCTCCGCTGTCTAACTATTAAGTGGAGAGAAGCAGTGAGACAAGCTGTGGCTGTTATAGCATTTCAATTCACACACAATGGGACACAAATGCACATGCCCATCACCTCAGTCCCTTTGCATACATAAAATAGGTTGTCAACTATTTTAATATTGTCCCCTGTCCTTTTTGTTCCACTCATATTATTAAGTCACTCTTAAACTCCCTTGCACATACACGATGACAAAGTATTACACACTGCTTTATTCTGTCTCCCTTTTACCATCAGCCATTATTTCACTAACTTTAAGACGGGCAAATTAATTACGGGCTTC
>NW_027316500.1:18032934-18070434 GCF_026437365.1 Eucyclogobius newberryi | reverse complement strand
GTAACTCCTATATCCTATCACTACTCCCTACTCCCCTACTCTGTTGACGGATTGATTGTGCTTTCAAGGTAAAATGTTGATCTATATTCTAAACCCTTCACACAATTCGTTTGACACAGATCTGAAGTGAAGTGTTTTCTTTCCATATACATGCACAAGCTTTTGTTCAGATCTGAGCCTGGGATCATTAGATGTAATGTGAGAACTTGTAAATGCGGTTGACGCCTTTCATTCTCAAGAGGCCTGATGTTTCGGTACACACACTCACGCAACTCAACTCTGAATTCTGACAGCTAAGCAAAACAAACTTAGCCTACTTTCTGCTTCAAACAACTTGCAACAACTGCTAACTTTGTATTTGAATTGTTCCCTTGTTGCTGACATTGTGAACTTGCTTTCCAACTTGATCAATATTGTCTTTTCACTATATGTATGCTCAGTGTGCATGAATTTGTTTTTATGTTCTATTTTTTTCACAATTTACAGCGAACAAAACATTTTGATGTGTGTGCGGACGGTTTTGACTCAGCGAGGACAACGCTGGCTCCAGCCAATCCTAATCCCCCATTCATTTCCACAAGCAGTTGCTAAGGTTACAAATTACCTTTGGTGCTGGTAAGTGGTTTCTTTTATGACACTGGACGCCCTAATCCTTTTACTGAATACATATTTCATTTAGGATTAGCACAACAACGGATACAGTTGTTCTAAGAATATTCCAACTCGGGCACTCCGGTTTTGTTGGCGCTGATCAGGCACAGTCCCCTCGCCCGCAGACTAACGCCTGCCGCTCTTTTAGAAATAACAAAATCAAATGATGAATGTGTTTATTCTGTTGCCTCTGAAGTGGTGGGAAAGCCTCAATCACGCAGGTAGTGTTCCCTAAGTAAGAGCATGTCTATTATCTGGTAAACAATCGATTAGACAATATTATTCTCATTCTGGGCTTGCTGTGTTCAGAGTGTCTTTTTACAGATATTCACAATGGAGCATTCTTCGCTATAATATCCCCAGGCTGTTTACTCATTTTGATTTGTCTCATTTGGGAAAGATTTAGGATTGTGAAAAAATAAACTGAGCATAATAACATTTCAGACACACACACACACACACTCAACATGATTTAAATGTTTGTTTTATTACTTTATTTACAATTGTACAGTTTACTGACATAGCTCTAATTATTAACAAGAGAAACTATTTCAGTATTTACTAATATGCTGAGTGAGCAGAGATCAATATATAAGATAATTGTATATCTATAACATACATGTATACATACATACATACATACATACATACATACAGTATTAGTAATTAGTACTACAAACTTCTAATGCATTTTGTTTCATGTCAGATGGATAAGAATAACAGGTTCTGATAAACTACTTTGTAAATTATTTGCTCAATATATTGAAATGAGAACTCTATTACAGCGTTGTTTTATTTATTTTAGGAGTATGAGTATTCACTTGAGTACAATAACAATAAGTTACTGTCACTGAAACTCACAAACTCATTTTTTTATGTCCAAAAATGTTATTTGTATTCAACTTTTTCCAACCATCTATTATGGAAAACTGTATTTTCAGAAGCAGAAAACCTTTGTTTCAATTACAACTGCCACTATTCAGCCACTGCATTACACGCCCGTTCCTCTGCCACACTGGGGCAAGCTAAGTCCGTGTGGTCAGCTCAGTCTTCATGGGGAAGCACTGTACAAAACAGAGTGTGCTTGTGTGTGGGAAGGCTTCATTTTTGTAACAGCACCACCTCAAACTGGATCCTCCTCATCCTCACAGAAAATTAGCTACACCAAACGGGCTGCTCTGTGAAAAAGCTCAGACATAATAACCAGTCAGAGTGGGACACTGGCGGAGCCAATACGGTATAGACTAAAATACATGTGATAAATATGATTGAATACATTCATAAATGCAAATTTGGAAATTAAGCAGTGCTGCTAACAGTGATTCAAGATTAGTAGTACACAGAAGAAAAAAGGCAGAGTATTTTAGCATCACATTCAACTGTTTACCTGTCTTCTGTCTAATCGAGTCTGAAATACCAAGCCAAGCGCTTCCCTCAGCGGTGACCAAATACTGTGTGTACTGTGGTGGTCTCAGAGGCTCCATGGTGGGGAGCAGATAGGCAGCCGACCAAGAACTGTCTCTTGTCCCCATATGTGAATGTCTCTGTATGCACACAAAGAGGCAGGATGTGAGACACAGACACACACAGAGAGGACAAAAGGGACACTCCTGCAAAAACGACAGCTCAAACTGTTCTGCTATTTGTTTCACATTCTCATTTTTTTACTCTTTTACAGCAAAGGTGCTATTAAGAAGTCATTATGCACATTTTACATTAGAGTGTTTTCATTTACAATATTTCAAATTGATATAAACATGAATATGAATTATTCATATTATTATCAGAATTCTTAATATCATTATTTTTAGACAAGCTTTATTTTAATTTGATTAAAAATTGAACAGTGCAATGAGAGATGATAAAACAAAACTATTACAAATGTATGTGAAAAGGCCTGCTTCAACCAAGTGCCTTGATCTTGCGTGTAAACATTATGTGGTGTTGATTTTGTTTTCGTCATAAAAGTTATATGCCTTTGTGTGTGAAATATGCGGAGTTGTGTGGATATAAATAGACTTGACCAGTGCAAACACAAAGGTTTGTGTGGGAGCTATGGGGGACGCAGAGAGCTCCCCTCACGCTCACAGTGACGTGGAGATGCTGTTTGTTTTCCTGCCGAGGGAAGGTTTCATTTAGAAGCAGAAAAACAAACAGGGCGTGCGCAGTGTCAGCCAGTGTGAGCGGCGGGACACTGTGAAAGGAAGTGGACTTGTGGAAAAGCAGCAAACAAGAGCCGCGCACGGCCGTCTTTAACCCCGCCGTGAACCCGCGACCTCACCTTCCGACTACTTCCCATTACCTCTGCGTGACATTTAGCCCACATACGTGCACACTTGCACTCACGCGCCCGTATTGTATGGAGGTGCGTGGGGCAGCAGTGGTCTGCGCCTCGCTGGTTAAAGAATGAAAAGCACCGTGTTTGCACGGAGCAAGACGCACGAGCCTCCGGGAGAGGGGGCTCTATCTATGAAAATACTGCACACCTGCGTGGGACTTAAAGAAACACCATAACATAAGAGATATGGGCTCGGACACACAGAGAGACAGTACCATATTTAAATATTTAAAATAATAATAATAATATTAATAATAAACACACACACACACACACACGCGTATATATATGTATATGTGTATATATATATATATATATATATATATATATATATATATATATATATATATATATATATATATATATCAGTTAGTCTGTTAACAATTCTACTTTTTTAACAGTCCAACTGATCTTTGTAAGAAAATGAGGCTCTGGACGTTCATATGTTTATAATGGCAGATCTCTGAACACAGAATGGCTTTCTTTTGTTAGAGTTGGGTGCTGTTAAGTGTAAACAGATAACAGGTTAACAGGGTGGAAAGGTTAAGAAGAGAAATGAAGCGGCCACAGGAGACGCGGCACAAGTACAGCTGCCACACATGAATGTTTGATGGGCACCAGGATAATGGCTCCTCAAATCAGTCAAACATAAACATCTCCATTGCGCTTTGACATCTGCCACCCAAAGCTAATCATTTCACCCTGAATAATAAATAAAGCGTTTCAGTCAGAGATTGCAATGAAAGCCAAGTCTGTAAATCCGTTGAATATTACGACATTGTTGTTTTCAAGTAGGCTGTCTTTTGATTACCCGCAGTTTGAGGGGTTGTGCACTGGCTTCATTAGCTCCAGCAGCGTTTGGGAACCAGATTGAGAACATTATGGTTTCAGTAGCAGAGTGGGCCACGTCTCATCCAGAATATTGATATTGGTTTTCATATATTCCAGAATGTGATAATGCCAGATTTAAAAAGATGAAATAGCAAAAGATAAATTGACACATTTTAACCTGATCATTTTTATTAGTGACTAAACCCTAGAACTCCTACAAGAATCTGCTTTTTAACTAGATTTATTTCAGCTGGCCCTTTCTGTATTGAATATTGAACAAAAGAATGTTACGATGTCATGTGAAACTCAGGCCGAGCACTGCGGACACTCTCTGTGCTACAAAATACAGTCACAAATAGCAGATAATCAAATTATTCAAATGAGAGGTAGAAAAAGTAGCCCAAAGGCTTACATTTTGGCAGCAAAGATATGTTGAAACTTAATAAACATTTAGATATACAGCCATATGGTCATTGGCTATAACATTGATTTAGCAGTGTTTGATTTTTACTGATGTTTTTTTATTTTTTTCAAATTGTTGACAATGACGAGTCGTTAATTAATATGTCTTTCATATGCCACACATAATATGCCACCCGTTTCCACTCTGGGAGCTGTAAAACTGCTTTCGTGTGTGATTTTATTGGGCTGCCAAGGCCTCGTTCCTGATTGGCTCCTGCGCCGCTAATTGTCACCAATTTTTTATCCTACTCAGTTTGAAAAAATATAATTAAAAAAAGCCCTAAAAAGATACACGTGCAGATACATTTTCATGGAAATTGCTGAAAAAGTCACACTATTCTTAAAATAAAATGGGGAAAGTAAAAAATGTTCAAAATAAATTAAGTTGTATATCAACATAACCTTGTTCAAATGGAACGTGGGTTGGACTTCAAAATACGTTGAGTGAGACATTATGTGCCTACATTTGTCTTTTAACAATATCTTCCAACCATTCTCGCTGAGTGACTGAATATGTCATCGCTCATCTCTTTTCCAATAGTAAACTTGACTCGGGGCTTAACGATCAATCATGTGGAGTAATGTTAAAAACAACAAAAATGACTGTCAAAAAAGGATGGAGCGCTGAAACAATCAAGCCCACAAAATATAAAAATATATTAATATAAGTGTTAGCCTTGTAAAATAATACTATAATGTTCTTCTCCAAAGCAGCTGGATTTCTACAGCTATAAGAGCCAGGCTATACCGGAAAACACTAATACAGATATAGGTAAACCGGCCACGTTGGAAAGTTGCAGGTTCGGAGACTTAGGGAATAAAATGAGACCTGGGTTTACACGCTTCATCAGAAATTCATATTCCACACATTAGCGCGTGTCAGCCAGACTAATTGTGGCTTGTCACTGGGTGTGACACTGGGCTAAAGGCCTGTCTCCCCCGCTCCTCCTTGTGCGTAAAAGTCTGCGCGCTTAACCAGCCTTGACAGTCAAATCCAAAACATGTTTCATTTTTTTTTTTTCTTGTCCGTCATTCTTGCAGATGCTTGTCGTCTATAACGCTGAATCCTATTGGCATAATATATTAGAGGCTGAGGTGGGAGGTGAGCATCAAACGTAAACCCTGGGGGAGCCATTACACTTCTCATCGTCTGTCTCCAGATCAAGCCATCTACCTGGAAGAGCACGCTTCCCCCAGCGATGGCCGTCAAGCTGCGCTCCTCCATGGGACCACGGCAGTGACTGAGCTCACTAACAGGACTCTAACAAGACAAGCTGCTAAGCTGCGCTGCTGAATTAGACTGTAATGCACAGCTGTCATACAAACACGCTGTGGAGTCATATTTCCAGTTATGGGACGTTTTGCATAACTAGTTTATCTGAAATTGCCTCCTCATTGCTGACCGCCAGTTAAAGTGCCGGTAAAGAGAGCTATCTTAATTGTCTCTGTAGGTTAGAGTCTACATCAGTTATCTTCCCAACTCCTCTAGTTTTGTATACCTGAATTGAGGCGCAGTGATGTGTTGCTGATGCGGCTCAGAAGCCACACTGGAGCCCGGGCAGTGAGTGCTGGACAGGGGTGAGTGAGGGATGGGGGGGGATGGTGAGTGATTACGGTGAACTTTTACCGAGGCAATAAGCTGACATGTCAAGCCTCGTTCACTGAACAATGGGGACATCAGGTTTATGATACAACACGATAACACAAACACCCGTTGGCTTTTGTTTCCAGCGGACGGTTCGACTCCTCTGAGCGCCAAGGAGACGCGTTTGGTCAAATGTGTATTGTGCACCTCTCGAGTTACTGCAAAGAAGAAGGCATACCACTTTTTTTTTTTTTATTATGGTTTTGTACTAGTAAGCATTTATTTTAAAACATGCACCCATTCTCCATAGGCTAGAAAAGACCCCATTCGGAGCGAGCAGGGGAACAGAGGAGAGCCCTTTTGCCACTCTTCCTTCTCTGGATCCGGACGCACTGCTCCATTGAGAGCGCCGGAGCTTTTGCAGTAGGTTCATTAGAAGTAACGAGTTGACACAAGGTAAATCTTAATGTCGAGGCGCTTTTCTCTAGCGGCCTGGGGAGGAGCCCTCATTAACTGTCGCTAACAACCCGTGTAAATACACTGATTGGACAGCTCCGATACAAGCGCCGAGTCCTGCCAGGAAGTCCCCCTAATGAGAGCACACAATAAAAACAATAAAAGAAGGGAGGGGAACCTGTAGAGGGGCAGAACAGGGACAGGAACCTTTGGAAAAGAAAGCTGTTAAAGTTGGCACCATATTTATAAATCACGTAGCCATTTAATTATGAGTGATCATTATTGTTGCGTCGTTTCCCGAAGCACCTTCCAAAGTCAGTGAATCTAAGCTTAGTGTTGAAAACTCGCGGTTGCAACAGAAACTGATTTAACTTAAATAATCCAATGATGCCAAACAGAAATGCAACGGAGAAAAGAAAGCTACGAGTCCTAAAATCCTGCTGCAAAATAGCAGGCACTGTAAAAAAAAAAAAAGGGGGAAAAAGTGGTTAATGTGTTTGTTATTTGTTTCTTTCCTTCTTTTTCATTCCGTTTTACCTCATTGACACTTTAAAAACTTCTAATCAATCTAATAACTACGTTAATAATGATTAAACCCTTAAACTTAAATGCATAAACCATCACTAGAATATGTTTAAATGTTAGTAAATGCATGTCCCATTTGTAAAAACCCTGCGAGCAGAAAAAGTCTCCACACCTATTTAAAGGTAAATATTTCCCGGATGGTTCCCCTCAGTAGCTGGCTGTAAAACATAGTAAAGGGAGTTTTAGAGTGCAGCGGCAGCGCGTGTCTGTGCCATGCCCAGAGTGGGACGGACGGTACAGCGCGCTCTGTCCGGCGTCACACGTGTTCTGCACTGGCACTAACCAGACGCGCAAAAACAACGCGGGGTAATATTTCATTGGAGTTCAAACTTGCTAATGATTAAGTGGCACTTGCAGACAGAAAATCAAATATGTCCAATAAAAAGTCATTTCCATTTCCAGCAGCAGCCGCAGCAGAGGAACGCGGCGAAACTCATATTCGCGCGAACAAAGCGTCGTTTCAAGCGCAAAAATACAGTTGAGAAAAACGGTAATTACCCTTGTTTTGTGAGGAAAGCTGCAACTAATCTTGTCATTAATATATTTCACATGATACGTATACAGATATGAGCAAACAGAAAAACAACACAATAGCCTAATAATAATTATAGCTTGTAATTTAATGTAAGCGGCGATTTAAAAAGCGCCTTTTACGCACCAGTCTCGCTCCGTAAACGCATCCGTGCGCTTTGAGTCCGGGATGAAGCAGAGGCGCTTCTTCTCGTGCCATGGAGGTGTGCGCTGCTGTCTGACCAGCCTCTGACAAACAGGGTCAATGAGGAAGGCAAAAGACAAAACCAGAACTTTTCTCTGGTCCTTTCTTTCCCTGGTACCTTTTACAGTCAACACCTTTCTTTCTCCATCTGTCCTCACGCCTCAGCGCTCTCTCACTCCGCCACATGACGTAACATCTGCTTTGTTTATTTGCTCTCCTTATTGGAACAAGAGGGACATCATAATTATAATAGCCTAATAAAATACTTTCAATTAGGTCTCTTGTGTGGTGGCATTTACGACGCAATCCAGTCGCTTTTGATAGAAATTTAAGAACTTGTAGTTAATTGTGATAAAAGCTGTCCTGTTCATATATTTGACTCCCTCTTGTTGTTTTAGTGGTCGTGTATAGGACTTTGGCAGTAAGTAAAAGGAGAATACTCCAAATGCTCGATGTGCATTCAGAGTGCTCTCCCCCGCTGCTCAGAACATTCAGAAAGCCTTCGGATAAACACACAATTACGGCAGGTGAATAAACTTGTTTGGGGGGTGTTAATTACATGCTTAACGTAAACAAAAGCCATGTAAAAGAATGTGAATTACTAGTGGGATTTCTTTCAATCCCCATTCAGGTTTTACATTTCAGCTCCAGTCTCTTAAAGATGTGATTTCCGTACTGCCTGAGGGCGACTCAGACCTCCACAACATCAGCACTGCGTAGCTTATACCCGTTATTGTCACACTGGCTACAATGTGCCACCGTCACCAATAAACCGACTCAATCAGGTGGTCCCAAGGCAAACACCAGGGGAAGAGGGGAATCAAAACCCCAAATCTTACTTCCCTTTGCAACAAGACTAATTCAAGTGCCACTTGGAATTAGTTCTCGTGGCCCCGTGCGCGGACAGGTCTGATCCCGAGGCACATCATCGCACACTAAAAGACACACATCAACTCCTAACCCTTCAACGAGATCATCGCGACCAGTCTCTGCTTCACCTGTAACTGTCCCGTGGACGCGGGCGCGCACTGTAACTTCTGTGCGGTGGAGGCAGACACGCATGTGCTGTGAATAAAACAGATCAAGGGAATATAAGTCTAAGAAATGGACCGACTGATACTCGGTGGTCCGTTTTGTAGGTAAGAATGTGCAAAGGGCCCTAGGAAAAGTTTAGAATTCCTGAATGATTTTGAGAAAAGGGGCTTAGGATCATTATGTCAGCTTTATTGAAGACGGATTAAGAGAAGTCTAGATGCTATGTCTTGTACATGGCTTTCACAATGTAGGCCCTGTTCTCGTCGGATTGAACTCACTGTTTTAACACCCTGTAAGCCCTGTCTAAATATGAAACCACTTTAGCCATAAACATGAAAATCACACCGCTGCAGCTACACTCTTAAGTCGAGTCCTGTGACTGAACGCGGACATTGATCGTGTCCTTACACCAGATCAAATACACCAAACTGCTTTTATGTCCCCAAGAAGCTTTCATGCAACCATTTGATTGCAATTCCAATACTAATTGTATTAATTAGAGGGCCGACCTTCCTATCAAACCGCACTGACAAATGGGTAGCTTCAAAACCCAACGCCGATGGCAAATCACTTTTCCCAACTAAACCTCCTGATCTGTGTTTAATCAACTCAGCGCTTGACTCTGATAATGGCTTGGAACAACATATTTAGATGAGTGAAATAATGCGAAGGGCAGGGGCTGCGCCCCAGAGGCTGTGCTGGGGACAGCACCCACAACTCAGCCTCAGCCTGGGATCCACACGCACCGGCAGCGAGTCAGAGCCCGAAAAGTGAGAGAAAAGTCTACAACCTCTAAAATCAGACAAAAGGGAAAAAATACATTCAAATAAAGGTAACTTAGATAAAATGTTAATGGCCCAATAACCTGTCCAGTTCATTTCTATAAATTGATAATTATTAAACAAGAATTTGACTAAAAAAATAAAAAAAACAAGGCTCACCAAAATATGAAAAAAGTAATGGTATTTAGATAAAGATTAATCTGCAAACTCTGGTGTCCATTTGTCCCTTTAAAGCCACGCAGCTCACCCTCCCACCACTCCGCAATGTATCCAGTCTATATCTCCTTTAGCCTTAACGAGCCTCGTTAAGATCGCAATAATATTCCTCCCTCTAATTGCTCATTCCATTCAGCAGATAGCGAGCATTGGCTTGTGGCTGATGCGCGCGCTGCGGTGGGAGGGTTGCTGTGGAGATCCGAGACTCTGATAACCCCCTGTGCGTGCTGCACAAGTGGTGAAAGCCTCGCGCTACGTACTGGCTAATGATTGGCACGCTTGACAGTGATTGGCAGGGCTGCCATGACAACGTTACAACGACACCAAGAAGACCAATAGAAAAGGGAAACAAAATGTTTCAATGCTACACTCAACGGCGGATTTAGGGGGGAGATATTATGAGGCTGGTGTCATTAGGCGATAGCCATTGAATCATTCAACCTTTTTTACTTGCCGTATTTTTTCGGTTTTCCCTTTTCTCGATAATTTTCTTTCTCTCTCAGGTCATTTCCATGGTTTTCAGATCGCCTTTAGAGCTTTATCCCTCCCATTTCTTCCTGCCAAACTTCGCTGATCGCCCTCTGCTCCTGGCGAACAGCGCTCCCTCCGCCAGGTCTCCAGAAGACTTGTCCATGTTTCAGCTGCCGACCCTCAACTTCTCCCCGGAGCAGGTGGCGAGCGTCTGCGAGACGCTGGAGGAGACCGGGGACATCGAGCGTCTGGGCCGTTTCCTCTGGTCTCTACCCGTAGCTCCGGGAGCATGCGAGGCGATCAACAAGCACGAGTCCATCCTGCGCGCCCGGGCCGTTGTTGCCTTCCACACGGGAAATTTCAGAGACCTCTACCATATCTTGGAGAACCACAAGTTCACTAAAGACTCGCACGGCAAACTGCAGGCCATGTGGCTGGAGGCACACTACCAAGAGGCCGAGAAGCTACGAGGGCGTCCGCTCGGACCCGTTGACAAGTACCGCGTGCGGAAGAAGTTTCCGCTGCCTCGGACCATCTGGGACGGGGAGCAGAAGACGCACTGTTTCAAAGAGCGAACACGAAGTCTGCTGCGAGAGTGGTACCTTCAGGACCCATATCCAAACCCCAGTAAGAAAAGGGAACTGGCGCAAGCCACTGGACTCACTCCTACGCAGGTCGGAAACTGGTTTAAAAACCGGAGACAACGAGACAGAGCTGCGGCTGCCAAAAACAGGTTGGTACCTCTCCAAACCTCCTACATTTTCATAGACAGTTGATGCATTCATCTAGAAACTAGTAAAGTAAATGTTCCTGACACAAATACAGAGATAACACCTTGCGTCATGGAGCAGCACAAAGCTGTGGCGACTTGTTCCAAAGTGCAACAGACACGGCTCGAACCGGTGCTAAAATTAAAAAAGAAATCTCGGTGAAAATAACCAATACATGTTATATTATATATATATATATATATATATATATATATATATATATATATATATATATATATATATATATATATATATATATATATATATGTATTTTACTTTACACCATAAATGTGCATAATATACATTTTAAAAATCTAGTCTGAAGAGTGTAGAAGGTCAAATTAGAAAAGTGGGAAATGATAAAACAATAGCACAAATAATATTAATACATTAAGCACACCATGTTAGCAGTGTTCATAAATGGTCAGTGTTTTTCTTATGATTTAGCCTAAAATATGTTGTTGTCAATAATTATAATAATGTAAAAAAAATGTCTGATTCAAGAATTTATTATTTGATTTTATTGTTTTATTTTAATTTAAGATTTAATAGTTTTATTCTATTTTATTATTATTATGATCATGATTAATATTATTATTATAATTATCATTATTATTATTACTATTAATATTACTATTATTATTATTTTACTGTTTACTAAAATTGTATCAAAATATTTTTCTTTGACTCAAAACATAACTAACATTATGGAAATATTATTATTTGTCCAACAAAAATGGGCACGCGGATTAAAGGCATAAACTGTATTCATAACACTAAGTGTGGTATCATTCCGTAGAAATGCAATAATTGATTAGAAAAGACTTGGCTATGACTAAGCCATATGAATTGTGCTCTAATCTTTTATGCTTAATGACGTAGATTTCCTGGATTTCACATGTGGTTATTTATTATTATGATAAGTGGAGTGAGCAGTAAAGCAACATGAAGCTCAGCAAATGTTTATTTGGAAACATAATTTATTTTTTATAGTTTTGCAATTTAATTCATCACAAATAATATGTAATCAGTGTGTGGAATGTTATCTTGAAACATAACAAATTTCAGAAAAATATACATAAATACAAAATATCTTGTATGCCATAATTCATGTTATGTGGCATGTTTTTGGTTATTCTTGGTATTTTAACTTTCCATTTTAAAATAGGACCATCAACAATATAATTTAGACCTTACAAAAAAGAGAAGAGGGTTTTACTGAATTTGAAAGTATAATAGTCGTGCTGCATTTTGTGCTGAAAGCTGCTGTTGTTGAAAGCATGCATGCATGGCTGGGGCCAGCACAGGGGAAGAAAAGGCCAGTTTGCACCCCTTATTTTGCGCCAGGCGGAGGGAGAGGGGGGTCTCTCGGGTCTAATTGCCATTTCTCTCAATCTTCCCTTGCTTTTCTCTTTCCTTCCCACCCGCCCCATTCCTTGTCCAGGCTCCAGCACCAAGCAATAGGACCGAGCGGCATGAGGTCCCTGTCAGAGGCCGGGCTCACTCCTCACAGCTCGGCAGAGTCGCCCTCCACCGCGGCCAGTCCCACCACCAGCGTGTCCAGTATGACAGAGCGCGTGGACACGGGCACGTCCATCCTGTCAGTAACATCCAGCGACTCTGAGTGTGACGTATGATACGCACAAGAAAATCCAAAACAAAAGAGAAATATTTACAACAGGGACAATGGACCTGAGACGAAAAAAGACGTATGATATCGCGGATAAAAAAGGACTGATTGATATAAGTATTAAAATTAAAAAGAGATAAAAGCACGTGTTTTTATTAAAGCGCTTTCAAAGGATTCCCCCTCCTTTCATCCCCACGCCGCAACCAACACTAGACTTATTGCATGACATTTTGTTTTTTGTTTTTTTTTGTTTCTCATTTGTATCAGGACAACAAAACTGATGCAAGCGTTTTGTCAGACTGGAACAGCGAGGGAAAATACTCCTCTTGGTGTTTATACATCGTTTTTTATTTTTCGTTTAACATTTTTCTCAGTTCAAACACGATGAAGACCATGTGAACCATAACTCGCCAGATGCAACCTCTGTTTACTTTGTTTTCATCAGACAATCATTTGAAGCACCTTTTTACTACTCTTCTGTCACTGCCTGTGTGGGGTATATGTTCAAAAAAATGTCGATGACTGTATCAGATTTTTATTTTCAAAATTTTATATTGAATTATGTATATCTTAAATAATGCGATCATTCTCCCGACCTGTAATATACCTGTAGAAATATGACTGTACATAATTATCACCCTAACCCTTGTCTCATCCTCTTTTCTATCCCTCCCTCACTTTTCTTGACTTGGTGTTCCTACATAAAATATTTGTCAAATCTAATATTGTTTTGCTCTAGGTGTTTTTGTTGCATGGCTTTGTTTCAAAAGGATTTTAAAATGTTTCTTGGTGAAATATGAGTTTGAAGTGGTTGCAAATGCCGCCCCAGGGTCGTTGCCAGCGTTTCCCTAGTCTTGCTTTACCCTGCACTGTGTTTATTATGGTATCCATATTCAAATACAAACTCCGTTTTTTATACATCTTGTTGTGTTTTCCATCCGATTATGCAGGGACGTTGATAAGTGGCTAAACACATGTCCGTGGCTCATTATTGGCTTGTAGTGGCATTAGGCTGTGCTTATGGGCTCTGAGCTGGTGTCAAATCTAAATATTTATCTAAAATCGCTATAACATTTGCAATTTGTGTCAGCGTTTGGATGATTTATTTTACGCATCTTTTAATTATTATACAAACACAGACGGGTTGTGAACCATAGGTCTTATAGACTGTAACGAATTCTGTGCATTTGATTAATATCAACGCCATGCACACTTTAAACGAGTGCTATTTCGCTTTTGTTTACCATTGCACTGAATACAGAAATTAAGTAAACGCGCCATTAAATGGGCTAATCACGATGGAACTCCTCCCTTGTCCCAATCTCTCATTGTAACCCAGTGAAAGGAGCTTTTCTTCCTCGCTAGAGAACCATTTCCCCTCCAAAAGGCTTTCTCTCCAGCAGTCCTTTCTATCTAAATCCCTCCCCAATTATTCTGTAGACCAGGGAAGATTTACTACAGGACACTGTTACAAGAACGCACTTTTTGGGTGTTTTGGGTGCTACCAAAAACTAGAAGACTGTAGCCAAAACTTTTGCGTAACTTTCGCTGTTTTAAACGTGGCGCGAAAACAGTTTTTGGCAAGGCTTTACGCACGGTTTTATTTTTATAATGCTGAATGCGTTATATTACTGAATGGTCAGAACATGGCGTTGAATTTGTACAACTATGATTTTACTGTGAAACTTTGTTTAACTTTCCTACTCTGTGAGAGAATGTGAACAAAGCTCATTTAAGATGACATGTCTGACTGAAGAATTCATATTCTTAATAGCTATGTTTATAAATGCTGTTTGTATGTTGGTAGTATTTTCACATTTAAAAGTTCCAACAATTATTACAAACTTTGGTTTTAATTTTGATTTTGATTATAATTGCGGCTTGTGGATGAAGTTATAGCCTAATGTAAATCGACGTGCTTTGTTCCTTTACATTCAGTTCAGGGGCACGTGCAGCTGTTTAAAATCTGTTTTCATGCATAACTCTTTTCAAACCAATCACAACAGAAAACCGCGCGAGTCTAAAGCTCAATAGAGCCCTGTATCTGCCAGTGCACCGCAGATGAACTCAATCTGTGCGATATTTTAAAGCCATCTCGGGTGTTAAAGCGGCCTGCCAAAGACAGATAGGCCCTATCAAGAGCACCAAGGGGCCCGCACGGGAGCCTGCACACCAGCCCCTTATCATGTACCCCCCACTTCTCCGCAAGTTTTATTGGATGTGACAAGTCCCGGCTATGATTGAGATGAAATTAATCGTAAACTGAAGAGCATTTTTATCGGCAAAAGAGGACACGAGGATTAGGGTTATACGTGAGAGATTGAGCCACGGATAAAAGACTCATGAATACAAAACAAGACGTGAATGGGCCTCATTTGCGCAGTGCTACATTCATTAAACCCACTGGCATCAGAGGCAAATGTGAGTAACTCTGCTGGCAAAAAAAAGAAAACGTTTTGAGGATTGTGTAAAAAGCTTAAAACCGTTTACACCACAAATAGACACACACATATTGGAATTAATATGCAGTTTATTCAGGGCTATTGGAGCGCACAGAACTTGTGTAAACAGGTACCATAGAAAGCATATGTAGGCCAGAGAGGAGGCAGTCAAAAGTGTGAGTATCTGCTGCCGACTGGGGTCATTAACAGTGGGGGAGCTCTTGTTCGTGATCTGTCAGCTCATATATGGATCACAAGACAAAAGAACTTAGCGAAGAGTAATCCGTGTGTGTGATACTTACACAAGAAGCGCGACAATAGTGAAGCTTTTCTCCTTAATTCACTGTGTACATGTGTTTGACCATTTATCTATAAGTGGATCCGTCTGAAGGAGGCTATTGTGTCAACCAACAGGCCAAATTGCGGACAGTAGCATATCAATCATTGAGAAATATAACAATAATAATACATAATAAATAGATCATATGAGAAATACAAACTTACTCATTTACTTTGAATGTTTTTTTACACTCGTCTAAAAAGAACGTGTTGCATTGCGTAACACGAGAGCTTTTGCAGGTGTGAAATACTTGCACTGCCCCCTTTCCCTCGGATTTCCCGGTTAAGTGAACACAACTTTTCTTTTGGGTGTATTCACGCATCAGCCAAAGAGAGCTCTGCCTTGTTCTGGAGGTAAGGCCAAGTCAATCTGGCTTTGTTAGGCTTGTTGTTAGGTCTAGTTTAAGTTCAAAATGTACCATTAGTAATATAACATGTGTGCAACTTTAATATAGAGCCTCCGCATGTCTTCATAAATTAAATAATTTAACTTTTCCTGCAAGGTAATTTACAACACTGGGGGGCCATTATCTTTGCATTGTAATGATCAAATCCAAACGATCCCATGTTCAGAGTCACGTTCACAGTCAGTGCGTCTTTCCTGCCAAGCATATATTTATTTATCTTATTGTAGGCTACAGGAGAGGTCAGGAGCCTCCATTACATGCTACAGAGAGTATTTATAGACAGATGAGATCATACTCTCTCATGGCCAGGTCTGAGCGGAGGGCGGTGGGTGAAGAAATAGCCACCTAATGCTTATTAGTATAGACTGCCATTGCACAAGCCTCATCTTTTTAAAACAAGCATGGCATGAAAGCAACCTAACTCTGGTTTACTCAAGCGGACACGAACAGCCCTCCTCCCGCGCGCACACACACGTGCACGCGTATCCTCTAGCCTACATATGTGAGTGCGCAGTGCGCAGTGCGCAGGGAAGGGAGGGTGTGGTGCGGAGGCCAGGCTGTGATCTCTCGCCTTGTGCACACCGAGTGGACAGAGGGCTGAGCAGCTTAAATGGAGCCCCCGCACCTGTGTTTTCTAACGCCGTTCTCAGGCCTTCTTAGACACTCACTCCTGTTTATGTATGCAGTGAGAATAACACACTGGACACTAATAAAAGGATGCATAAGCCCTGACAGACGGCTATAGCCACAAACTGCAACTGTGAAATAATACCACGCGTAAAGGTAATCTTTCAATACAATAAAGCCCTTGGGCTCATTTCTAGGCTATTGTTTTACCAACTGTAAAAATTAAAGCATTAACATATTGAGAAGAAAATCAAGAATGTGATGGAAATGAATGCAAAACAAATAAGCCCATTCCTTATCCTATATCAATTTACATTAGATTATAACGAAAAATATATGTAGGTTATAGTTTTGATGATTATAAATGGTTCTCGAAACCATGGTCACCTTTTTCAACAGTGAATGTGCCATTTTCTGCAATTCTTTTTAAAAACACACACATTGACCAGAACAATGTCCAATGGGTCTTCTGTCCGAATCGGCTGATTATTGCCTTTCTTGTCAAATAGCATCAAAGAAATCTTAACTACAATTTACACATTGATTTGGCCCGTTGTAACTTACACGACACAACCAAAGCCAACAAATATGGTACAGTATTATTTTACCAACAGTTTATGAACACGAATGATTGACCTTTGTAACACTTTAAATGAAGAACGCATCCATTCCTTCCCCAAACAGGCCTATGTGCACGGTCAGTGTATCTTTATCACTTCATTGCTTCACTACAGGTTGTTGGCTGTGGCTGAGGCAGACTCCAGTACAGACTCCAGCACAGACTCCAGCACAGACCCCAGCACAGACTCCAGTACAGACTCCAGCACAGACTCCAGCACAGACCCCAGCACAGACTCCAGCACAGACCCCAGCACAGACTCCAGCACAGATTCCAGCACAGACCCCAGCACAGACTCCAGCACAGACCCCAGCACAGACTCCAGCACAGACCCCAGCACAGACTCCAGCACAGACTCCAGCACAGACCCCAGCACAGACCCCAGCACAGACTCCAGCACAGACCCCAGCACAGACCCCAGCACAGACCCCAGCACAGACTCCAGCACAGACTCCAGCACAGACTCCAGCACAGACCCCAGCACAGACTCCAGCACAGACTCCAGCACAGACCCCAGCACAGACTCCAGCACAGACTCCAGCACAGACCCCAGCACAGACTCCAGCACAGACTCCAGCACAGACCCCAGCACAGACTCCAGTACAGACTCCAGCACAGACTCCAGCACAGACCCCAGCACAGACTCCAGCACAGACCCCAGCACAGACTCCAGCACAGATTCCAGCACAGACCCCAGCACAGACTCCAGCACAGACTCCAGCACAGACCCCAGCACAGACCCCAGCACAGACTCCAGCACAGACCCCAGCACAGACTCCAGCACAGACTCCAGCACAGACCCCAGCACAGACTCCAGCACAGACTCCAGCACAGACCCCAGCACAGACTCCAGCACAGACCCCAGCACAGACTCCAGCACAGACCCCAGCACAGACCCCAGCACAGACTCCAGCACAGACCCCAGCACAGACCCCAGCACAGACCCCAGCACAGACCCCAGCACAGACTCCAGCACAGACCCCAGCACAGACCCCAGCACAGACCCCAGCACAGACTCCAGCACAGACCCCAGCACAGACCCCAGCACAGACCCCAGCACAGACCCCAGCACAGACCCCAGCACAGACCCCAGCACAGACTCCAGCACAGACCCCAGCACAGACTCCAGCACAGACTCCAGCACAGACTCCAGCACAGACTCCAGCACAGACCCCAGCACAGACCCCAGAACAGACTCCAGCACAGACCCCAGCACAGACCCCAGCACAGACCCCAGCACAGACTCCAGCACAGACCCCAGCACAGACTCCAGCACAGACTCCAGCACAGACTCCAGCACAGACTCCAGCACAGACCCCAGCACAGACCCCAGCACAGACCCCAGCACAGACTCCAGCACAGACTCCAGCACAGACCCCAGCACAGACTCCAGCACAGACCCCAGCACAGACCTCAGCACAGACTCCAGCACAGACTCCAGCACAGACCCCAGCACAGACTCCAGCACAGACCCCAGCACAGACCCCAGCACAGACTCCAGCACAGACCCCAGCACAGACCCCAGCACAGACCCCAGCACAGACCGCAGCACATACTCCAGCACAGACCCCAGCACAGACCCCAGCACAGACCCCAGCACAGACTCCAGCACAGACTCCAGCACAGACTCCAGCACAGACTCCAGCACAGACCCCAGCACAGACCCCAGCACAGACCCCAGCACAGACTCCAGCACAGACTCCAGCACAGACCCCAGCACAGACTCCAGCACAGACCCCAGCACAGACTCCAGCACAGACCCCAGCACAGACCCCAGCACAGACCGCAGCACAGACCCCAGCACAGACTCCAGCACAGACTCCAGCACAGACCCCAGCACAGACCCCAGCACAGACTCCAGCACAGACTCCAGCACAGACTCCAGCACAGACTCCAGCACAGACCCCAGCACAGACTCCAGCACAGACTCCAGCACAGACCCCAGCACAGACCCCAGCACAGACTCCAGCACAGACCCCAGCACAGACCCCAGCACAGACCCCAGCACAGACCCCAGCACAGACTCCAGCACAGACCCCAGCACAGACCCCAGCACAGACCCCAGCACAGACCGCAGCACAGACTCCAGCACAGACTCCAGCACAGACCCCAGCACAGACCCCAGCACAGACCCCAGCACAGACCCCAGCACAGACTCCAGCACAGACCCCAGCACAGACCCCAGCACAGACCCCAGCACAGACCCCAGCACAGACTCCAGCACAGACTCCAGCAGACTCCACGGAACGGGAAGAAAGTGTGTGCAAGTGAACCATGTTCTTCTACTGCCACCTAGCGGAGAAACGGGAGAAGACGGGGCTGATCTCCTGTGGACGAGAGCGCAGTTGCTTCAATCACAGATGAATAGGGGATGGTCCGAGATGATTATTGTTTTTTAACTGATATATGTCTTACTGGTGCGTCCGACAACCATGTTTTGGTGGGAATGACACATGCTGGGACACATGTAATTTCCAGTTTTTCAATATCTGACCGATACCGATATCTGGGGAAACCCTTTGATATCACAGATACCGAATAACCAGCATACCATCCCTAATTTATATATGTGTATGGCTACGTTTTGTATTAAAGCGTTTAATTTACTTTTTTCTTTATTAAAAATAAAACAAAAACAATTATCGTTTAGCAGTAAAACTGAAAGTAGTCCTGACAAAATACCAGGGTTACACTGGTTAAAAAGATAAAATTGTGTCATGGTTAAATGTTTTGGATATTTTACTAGTATTTAAGTAGCTTAATGGACTTGGGCCTTCTGATCTTTCAGAACTGCTTTACTCTATGAACCCTGGCGACCCCTGTGCTCCTCCAGCACCAGGCTCCTAGTCATTCTGAACGTCAGGACACACACCCTGGTCTATGAAACAGCCTTGCTGGAGGAGCTCAGGGATGCAGACAATGAGCAGGCTCAGAATTCATCTCTTATCTTAGCTTTTAATCAATATACATTTTTATTTGTATTTATCACTTAATCCTTCTATCTATGTATTATTTTCACTTATTTTAGGCTTGTATGTCCTATTATTTTATAACCTGGTTCTTAACTTCTATTTAGTTCTTACTGCCCTCAGTGCCAGTAGCGGTGGTTGACTGTGACTGCTGGGGCCTGGCTTATGGGCCCCTGGTGGAGGTTTAGTGTCTTATCTCTCCTTTGGACCCTGTGTCTGTGTCCTGTAAGAGACGCATTGTTCCTGGTGTAGATGGCTCCTCTGATGGTGCTTGCCCCAACTGGTTCATCTGTACTCTGCCTTATGTTGATCTGTATTCAGCCTCTAGCAGTAAAGCATGCCGTACATCTGCATAACTTTCCTATTACCTATCTATAGCATAGGCCCGTTTGTTGGCTACTTGTACTTGAGAAGCTGAATACTTTGCATCCCTTGTCTTTCATGCACTACTGGGATACACGTAAAGATATCCAGTCTCACTCCACATGGGACAAGCCTGCTAAAGCTACATCCAGAGTCTGCCATACTCTACAAGCCCTGGCATTAAAAATGAATTGAGTGAAAGTCAAATGATGTTGGAACACTGAGGCAGCTTCTCCATTTAGTGCAAGATCAAGGATTCAGACGCGAGAGTGTAATGGAACCCCCAGTCGCTGCTTAATTTTTCAATAGTGATACCCAGGGTTTTACAGACACCGGCACGGAGCCAAGTGACTGAATGCTATCTGTAGGGGACATAACGGTATGTGCTAGTGCACAACCTTTTAGACTTTAACTTGCCCTATTGTGCATAGTGGCAGAGGAGGAGGGACTTTAAGGTAAGCATGCAACCGAGAAGGCTTCAGTTCAAATGGACAGTAAAATGCTCACGGATCCACTATTAATTCAGTGAGTGGTGTTATATGTCCAAGATGTAACATGCCGGAGTAATAACTTTTTCATATTGCCATTTGTACCTTCTAAAAACTGTTTCAACTCAGGGTCATATGCATGAATAAACAACCTATATTTGGGGTCACTAGAGTCAATTTATAGAGCAGTCACATGGAGATGCATCTTTTTTTTTTCAAGCAGAGGCAATGGAAGAACAACATGCACTTTAAATGTTGCTTTTAAATTGCAACAAGAAATGAACTGGTAAACAGGTGTTCAGTTTGCACATAAAGTGAAGTTAGGTGTTTCATAGCAGCTAAAACCATGTATGAAATCATTGTTCCCTGTTTCCATGCTAAAAGGTTTTACTTGTTCTTGCAAAAAGACTGTATGGGAAATCCCTAATCAAATTGTACTTTTTAATTCCGCATTTGAAACACGGCCTATTGTTGGCGAATTGGGACTATACAAAACTCACTCGGTTAGTTAATTGCCAGCTCGGTGCTCTGGAGGTCCCTGGCTCAAGCCTTTTGTCCAACCACTTTTTTTCATTTTTAATAGCTTCCTTTACACAAGTTGCCGGTGGAGCATATTTAAAGCACCTCTTTGAAAATGCCCTCTCTCCCGGGGTGGCCTCCAAAACACATGTATTATTGAAGCGTGCCCCTTCCTCTTTGGATGGACGCAGAGGCTCCCAAAAGAGCAGGGCAAGGGCAAACTGCACACACTGTTTTAAAAGGTCAATCTTTCACAATTCAGGGCTTGTAATTTACGTTTGAGCATCAGGAGAAAGCACTTTGGCTTGGACGAAGATGAACTGAAATCAAACTGAAATAATTTCAGATTTGGACCAGTAACTTGGAGGAACTAAACATTTGACTCTTTTTGTGAACAATAAGATTGTGTTAAATTTAATTTCAGGAGCGATTACAATAAGTCTATATATATGCTAATTCAGAGAGAATTAGCCTGTGTGTGTGTGTGTGTGTGTGTGTTTTTGTTTGTGTGTGTGTGTCAGTAAGAACTCTACTGTTGCTTGTTGTTTAGATTAACCAATGAGAGGAGTCAGAGTGATAAAATTACATCAGTGTTTTGTCTGTTTGTGTGTTACACTGCCCTCTAGTGAACCTTCAAAATGCATGAGTATAAGTTGAAACAGAAAGATATCACGTTTTTTTTAAATTTCTCTCACACTTTCCCCTACTCTCTCTCTCTCTCTCTCTCTCTCTCTCTCTCTCTCTCTCTCTCTCTCTCTCTCTCTCTCTCTCTCTCTCTCTCTCTCTCTCTCTCTCTCTGCATATTCTCAGTGTTTGTGGCACCCCCATCATCTGAATTATTTATTCATATATTTAATTAATTATTAGAACATTTAAAAATAACACTTAGTACCTGATTAGAGTAGCTATTCATCATGTCTCGTTTCAACCACCAGGTGTCATCATCCATTCAGCATTTTGCTGAATGTGTATTGGAGTGTGCTAAGCTTTAATAAGCCCAATTGTGATGCAAGAATGACATTTTATGCAAAACAGAATATTTTAGTCTTACGATAAGCTTAATCTGCTGGTTCTATCCCACATGTACCAGACTGTGTTATTACATATTTATGTATATTTTTTCATTTTTTCAGAAACCCCCCCATAAAACGATAAAACAAGTGAGACAAAATTGGGAAGGTTGGGCATCCAATGCAATGATTTGTTCATTTCTTTCTATTTCGTGCAACAGGACACTCCCAGAACACATGATAATGATATGCCCCCTGGTAACCACAGTTCCTCCCATCCCTCCCTGTGAGTACTGGGAGGATACCACACTTTGATATGGTTTTATAAAGAAAAGGGTCACAATCATCCAACTTAATTCCTTTCAAACATTAGATGTTGTGGTCCTCCATTGTGAAGTCCCTTTCTTTGTCCATTAAGACCAAATTACCCTCTTTCCCCCCTTTAATTTTAATGTATTAAATGTATTGGCTGTCCAGGTCCTTAATACAATTTTATTCTTCAGATATTATTCTCCTTCTGATGTTATAATTTATAAGCCTTAATAAAGATTCTGTCAGAGGCATATAATAATCGTTGCATTGTTTATTTCTTGATTTTAATAACTTATTAGTGAATACAAATAAAAGTATTGTTTTCCAAACTAAAGGATTCCTTTTCATTTGATTTTCTTTTACAATCTGGTGAAAAACTCATATGCCTTTTGTTATCCAAATCTTAAATCTCAGGTCAGTGCCAAACAGCTTGGTCATAAACCAACCAGCTTAAAAATATAATACATTTGTTTAATTTATATGTTTTGATAAATGTTTTCCATGTCACAAACAGATTTTACCCAGGGATTCTCCATTTCCAACAATTGACTGAGCCATTTGTCATCTGCCAGTAAGTCCTGTACAGGGACCTCTGGCACAACATAACATTTAATATTTTTTTCATTTTGCATCGTACTCCAGGTCACACCAGTACAGCAACGCTCTGCTTTGAGTGGAAATAGAATCGGTTTTATATTAATTGTATTGATTACATTACTTACATATTCAGTATTTGTACCATTTTTATTGTATTGCATTTTATTGTATTATGACTCTGCACCCAAACACGTATTGAGGGACAATAGAGTTCAACTTAGGTTAACTTAACAAGTTACAAGAAATTACAATGCAAGTATGTGGGCAAGATATAGCCTAATTGTTGTTGACATAATATTTTTTTTCCCTAGTAGCCCTCATACATCTATACAATAATACTACTACTATATTTTGATCCAGAATATTCAGAGGTCGTTTTTGACTGAAATGAATAGCATTTGGACTGCTGCTCACGCCTGTCATTACTGTGTTACAGTTGCGCTATGCACTCGCTAGATGGCGTTAGAATACATACGTGTGACTTTGAGCTGTTTACGTTAGGGTTAGCTGCTCTCTGCACAAGTTTTTCTTAATACTACATATTACTTTTATATATATATATATATATATATATATATATATATATATATATATATATATATATATATATATATATATATATATATATACATATATGTGTGTGTGTGTGTGTGTGTGTGGTCTAGGACTACCCTCAGTGCCAATGCACTTGTTTTATATAATTGTATCTCAGATTGTATGTTTGAATGTGTTTTTATGTATTAATTAATTTTATTGATTGTTTTATTTGTGTTTTAGTATCCTATGGTTGTTTATTTTGTGTTGTGTTGTAACAAGGACCCATGAAAAAGAGAACTTTTCTCATTGGGTTTTCCCTGTATAAATAAATGAAACGAATGAACGAATGAATAATAATGAGCTCCAACGGTTATGACGCATGCTGTCCACAGTTTGTCCTGTTGGACCTGAAACATCCATTGTTCTACTGATCTATCTATTGGTACAATACAGACCATTTGACTGTTAAATTATACTGAAAATGATCAAAGAAGCTACGGTTACTTCTTTTGATAACAATTTGACTTCAAGAGTTGTAAATACTGACTTATATATTCAATTTCACATATATAAGATGCAAAAGTGTTTTGTGTTATTATGTGTGTGAATTAGGCTATGGACTGTAACTAATCAGAACATGCCTAATGAAATATCTGCTAGTTATCATAAACATTGGACTCTACAGGTGAGACTCGTACACAGGACACGATGAGGTTTTACCAACACCTAACAGTGCACTGTACAAGAAGGCTTTGTGGTTTTAATTGTAAGTCCTACATTGTGTTTTGTTTAAGCCCTCATGTGCAGTATTTGTGTGTGTGTCTGCTGTGTCCACTTATTTATTTATGATATTATCACACAATAAAAATGATGACTCCAAAGTATTTTCACTATATTGTGTTGGACTGTTTGAATAAATACCATCAAATAATCAATGTTGCAGAGTGATTAAAGGGTGCATTTGATAAATGATGTCATTTCCTGGATGTACTCTCATGATTTTGCCTGTCCTGTCAACACCTCAACAGTATAGTTCATATTTTTCATCATGAACAGATTAAACTGGGCGGTGTCAGATAACAAAAACTGGAACAGCCATTGGAGTGAACCTAATGTGACCAGAATGGAGTGTCTGTCATGTCCAGCTGGAGTTTACAGTGACCATGGGAAAGCTCAGGTGAACCCTTTCAAAAGTCCATCTTTGCGCTGCACTTCTCTTCCATGTGCCGACGTGACACTGGTCCAATAGATGTGTGCTTTGTAACTGTGCGCGTTTGAAACACGGAGAGTGCATTAATGCTCCCCTTGCCATCACTCACTTTTGAGAAAGGATAATCTTACAACTCTGTACCCTCCCTGGCTCTCCGCACTCTGCAGCCCCCCACTGCTTCATCCCGTTTTATGGGACACACCTGATATGGCAAACATGGTCAACGGCCCAGCGATGACTGCAATCAAGACCATCCATAAACACAGCACTCAGGTTGACCCCTGCAAAGATGCTGTGAAAAAGACTTAGACAGTAAGTGATGAAGAAATGGAGTTATTCATTTGATCTAAACTGTTATCAAAATACAATAGATGGAAGAAGCTTCCATCTATTGTCATCCATTATTTTCATAACCATTTTCATAAGCATTAAAATAGGACTAACTTGGATAAGGTGGCAAATGAGTAGATTTGTAACATCTCTATTAAGATTAGATTTAAGAGAAGTGCAAGATCAAATTGTATTTGTTTTATTTGATATCTTATCTTTTTTGTTTCTGTTAAGTACAAGACTGAAAAAATGTTGCTCCCGAGGATATTGATATCAGAGAAAGATACCAGAAGATATTGGAGGATTTTCATGTTAAATATTAGCCAGCAGTGCTTTTCTTTACTTAATATACCATAAGACTTATATACTTACCAATGCTACTCCAGATTGTTCAACTAACATACATTAACATTTGCTCTTATAATCACACATGTCAATTTAAATGATTTTATATGCAATAGAACTTTCACATTTGTGTTCAAGGACCACAATTTTATATACTAAAGCGCATTTGTGAGGCCCGGTCCTGAGTATACATACAGCTACAACTATAGTTTGTACAGTGTGTTTAGTCAATTTGAAGATGTATTGTGATTGTTATTCTAAGAAAAATGAAAAAAATATTTTAGATCACACAATCCACAAATTCTGTAAAAGGTTAAAATAATATTTGAATATTTATTTCAAGTACAAATATGATTGCCACATAACCAACTGTTGTTACTTTGTTTAAACCAAAGTATAGGCTAATTGAAAATTTGTTTTATACAAAGATATTTGAGATTCTCACATCATTGGTCAAAATTACAAGCCCTGCAATGACAAATAATAGTCACATTTTAGTCCAAATGTCATAGGATTTGTGTGGTTTTACTTTTTACTACTGCTACTGGTGTGGCTTTGACCATCAGCAGGTGTCTGTGAGGGAGACACTGTGAGACTGCAGCTATAAAAGTGTGACCTCTGACCTTATGACGGCAGCTTAGGGAAAGAACCATTTCCCCACTGGGATAATAACCTGTCACATTAACACTATTAGTGGGACTCTATTGTGCTGACATCCACATACTAAAATATTAAAGTATTAAAGTAGTAGTAGCTGATTAAAAACATATAAACTCGAAAGCCAAGTCTATGGCATTGGGCGTAAACGTTTCCCCAATAATACTCAGTAACATTTACGCACAGACTTTTAATAGTGCGTGGTGTGTTTCAATACGTGGTATTCTAATTATACAGTTATTAAATTAAGGGTATATGTAATACGACCCGTAAGGAGGGATCTGCTCATTTTTAATAACATCTAATTTTGATAATAAATATGATCGTCGTTCTTTGCTGTATGAGGCCTCTGCCATACGGAGGCTGGCGTGGCTCAGTTTGGGCCTGTGCACAAAGCAGGGTTTAGCTAGCCGTGTTTTGCTAAACACATGTTTTACAGCGCCAGGACACAACATTCCCCTGTGATTGTTTCAGGCTTTTCTTCACTTCTGTCTTTCTCTGGGTTTCACCCTGGAGTCAAAATTAAATACACCTTTGCACTTACATCCCGCACTTAACGTTAAATCCTTTCACATACGAACACAATGATGTGTTTAATCCAATCTCTCCAGGAGGTGCTCACACCTGTCCAACCGATCCTGCTCGTTTGGACAAAATAGACGTATATAAGCCTTGGCACAATCAGATCGGGTTTTATTAACGTTTTCTTCAAGGTTTTACAATTTTCCAGCATCTTTAGCCCAAAAGATTTAATAGCCTTAATACCAGCTCTTTGGAGACACATGCGCCTCGCGGTGCCAGCTGAGGCTCATGTTTCAAGCCTTATGGGAAGCAAGAGGAGTTTGGGAAGAGCGGCGTTTGGTGAGAGACCAACTATTCCGTGTTATGTCTAATTCACAAGCCGCTCAGCGCTGTGTTGAAAAGAGCCATATGCAGTGGCCGCTCAGGCACTCGTTAATTAGAGCACGAGCTCTGAGCCGCGCGTGTAATTGACCTTCACGAGCCCAGCGGCTGCTCCACAAACAACACCGTTTATGGCCACGAGGAAACAGGACGTGCGGAAAACGCTCTTAATGAAGCCAACATCCCCGAGCTTTTGTTTAGATTGTACTCAATATGTCTGAAATGCTAAAGCTTCACCTGTGTGCACAAACTAACAAAAGGAACACAGCCCACAACTCTAGTTTGATAGAAATTATGATTCATTAAGTTTACAACTTAAAAAGGTACGTAAAAAACAACAAAGAACAACGTGTTGTAAGTTAATTCCAGAAGAATCAAAAGTAAATTGGAGCCAATAATCAACTCGATGGCTTGTGCTGAATAGATATAAGATCTGATCTTGGATGAACTGCTTCATATTTATCTAATTATTAACTTTTAGTAATTATTAATAATTATTAACAAGATTCATTATAGCTTATCTTGCACATTTAAAATTACTCTCCACAACAACACGGATTTTTATGAACGCAAAATCCGCAAAAATAAAATGAAAGGATGAATAACCTTTGAAATATTGCAACCCAAACTTCTGTGGAAAACGTCCCTCATTTACGCGTAAAATGTTCAGAAATATTGACACATTGAGACACCGGCAGCACTAGAGTATACGCTATAATAAAACTTATTTTATATCCCTTACACTCTAAATAAAATATTTTAAATAAAACAAAGGTAAAAGCAACGACTCAACTCGCAATTACAATCCGTGTATTTCTCTTATTTTATTGCAAAGGGTATATGAAACTATAAGTGTATGAATGATTTACGTTTCATATCGAAAAGTTTACATGCACTCACTCGTTCTCTATCAGAAGGTTAAGATCTCGTTACATAAGACACTTGAGAATATCATAACCCCATCATCATTGTTCATTGTCGTCCAGCCCCATGCCCATACATGTCCAAAAAACAAACACAAATATCATATGGCTCTCCTTAAAATAAAAACATGTAAACAACAAAAATAGTGTAGACAAAGCGCCGGGGCCATGTGATAACACCCCAATAAGTAACGATAGTTAAGACCTTGGTTTCATTGTTTTAACAATATATCATGGTGTAACATTCTGATAAAATACTTTCCCATGAAGTCTCACCTTCGGTTTTCTTGCACCACTGCAAAAAGTGGTGTGTTCACTTCCACTAAGACAGTTAGGCATGGGACTAGGGTGTAACTCTGTGCTCTGCACCAAACAGAGATTGAATCCCCGTTTTGTTTTTCAAATGATTTGCCAAGAGTCGTTTTCTCTGGATAATTCTGAGTCTCACCCAAACCTCAGGTGATCCTGAAACACAGTGCTTTGTGGTTTGTCTTTGTCCTTGTGGCCTACGAGCCCAGGTCCACCAGGTTGGACGACATTGGGTTCAGAATGTCGTGGTGCAGTCCGTGGTGATGGTGGTGGTGCACTGAGTCCACGCTCGGTACCGGGATGGCACTGGGGCCGGGCGGAGGAGCGAGACCGTGGAGAGACTGCAAACCACTGCTGTTGGGGCCCATCAGCAGTGCGGGGCCCGGGGACGAGTTGTGGTGGTGGTCCGGGGTCCCGGACGGCGTTTTGTCATCGTCTGAACTTCCTAAAAGACTTTTACCTCCATTCATGGAAGAGGACAGCGCGTTGTGATTGTTGCCGTTCGAGTTCTCGTTGTTTTCTCTGCACGCACAAAAAAGACAAAAGTAAACAAACAAAATAATAATAATACAAATAAATAAATAGAGAGAAACATAGTTGGCAGATAAAAATCTACAAAGGTATAAGTAAATGATGAAAAATTAGGTCTACACAATCACCCAAAGTAGCAGCATATGTTATACTTTTTTATAACAATTGTGCTTTAATATGTACATGTATTTTTAAAGTTAGTTTTGTGAGTAGCCTAATTCGAGACAAAATAAGTTTATTTATTTATTTATTTTCTATTTCAATTGAAGTTGAATATATCCGATTTTCCCGTTTTTGTCTTATTGACCATATGTGGGACTCGTGAATAAATGACATGAATTATTCCCCCGCCGAAAGTTTGCTGAGTAAAGTGTCCACGGTGTTGGTAGTGGGAGGTGAGTAAGGGCTTTTTCCAGTCTGGGGGGAGACATGATTTACGTAAAGCTTTCAGCCCGAATTAGAGGCCAGAAGGTGAAAGAAGACACCAAGCCAGAGAACACCTGACTGCAACCCGTCTCCCCCCGCTCAGCGCGCGGCTCAGCGCGCGGCTCAGCGCGCGGCTCAGCGCGCGGCTCAGCGCGCGGCTCACGAGCGTCTCGTCACCGCGTCATGACGTTTGAAGGGTTAAACTTGTACACACTCAAATCTGATGTTTGAATAAGTGTTATTATCAAACATAAAAGGAGCCCGGTGCAAATGTGATTACCTTATAATTTACCTGTGCACAAGCCTTTAATTTACTGTGTTTCAACTTTTTTTAACGCATGCACCGCCTCCGTGTGTGCCTGATACACACACATAAATGTATGTTTACATCTGCTTACACTTGGTGAATAGTCAAATTATAAGACAAGCGCACAGAACAAGTGGCGGATGACAGTTTTGTCCAACAAGGTGGGCCACAAATGTCATATTTAATGCAAAAAAAGAAAGAAATGCCTCAAAACATCGCCTTAAATTAAAGATGCGACGTTCACTGATTTTTGTTTCGAGACTTTGTTTTGTTTTGTTTTGTTATTGGATACTAAATCATACACTCACAGGGCCTGATCATTTTTCAAAATGTTATACTCTAAACATTTAAGAATTAAGTCTTTGACATGTGTGGAACAAACAATGTCATGTTTTATTCTATACTCGTGTTCCAGATCAACATTTTGTTTATACACAAAAAACATTGAATCACTTAAAACAGACTTTGCTTGGACTCTATGAAACTATGAAGAACACAGTATTGAAAAGATGAAAGTGCTTTTGTCCCGTACCTCTCCTTGGCCTCCGCTGCCCTGTCCCGCTGCCGCCGGTTCTTGAACCAGTTGCTGACCTGCGTGGTAGTGAGTCCAGTGGCCTCAGCCAGCTCTCTCTTCTCTCTCGGGGACGGGTACGGGTTGTGCGTGTACCACTCCCGCAGTACACTTCGACTCTTCTCCTTGAAGCAATAGCTGGTCTCCTCTCCGTCCCAGATTGACCGGGGCAGGGGAAACTTCCTTCTCACTCTGTATTTGCCCACGGCTCCGAGCGGCCGTCCGCGCAGCTTCTCCGCCTCGATGTAGTGCGCCTTGAGCCACAGTTGCTGCAGCTTGGGGTGGTTGTGCGGGGAGAACTGATGACTCTCGAGGATCTTGTAAAGCTCTCGGAAGTTGCCTCTGTGAAAAGCTACCACCGCCTTTGCCTTCAGCACCGACTCGTTTTTATGGAGGTGTTCGCAGGCGGGGAGAGACCACAGAAAGCGGCCCAGTCTCTCTATGTTGCCCCCTTGTTGGAGCACCTCGCAGACGCACGCAACTTGCTCCTGCGTAAAACCGAACGTTGGAAGCATTGACATTGTTCATTAAAAGTCCTCAAAAGTCCCGGCGAAGAAGTTCAAAGTTTATCCAGTCAAGTCCATTGAGCCGTGCAAAACCCCAGGCGACACTCCTCAGATGTGCAGCAGCAGCAGAGAGCGAAAGAGAGCGTTCTGCGCCGTAGGTACGTCCTTTTCCGTAGTGTTTCTACACAACCTACTCCCACAGCCCTGACTGCTGCCTCCTTTTAATAATATTATTCTAAGCTGGCAAGACAAGCGTTTATGTGAACTCTGATTGGTCGGTTATCTGACCCAGGGATGGCGAGGATAAGACAATAGCCTTAGTCAAATTATTTGCCATGGTTACGCTGTCACTCAAAGTAACCCGACACGCTTTGAGGTGGCTCCCTGGCAAAGTCAAGCCGATTGTTCCCTTCACTGCAGCCCACCTTCCCAATAGTAAGAACGCGCACATTTTTCTTCTTTAACACTTTTCCCTTCCCTTTAACTTTGACGGACAGCTGCAGCAGCCAAACAGAGAGCGCGTGGGTGAGTTTGGAGAGTTGCAGAGGATCATGCCGCAGTCGGAGGAGGGATGGCGCCAGAGACACAGCCAAAGGCGCTCCGCTCTCAGACGCGCGCGCTGGAAGATCAAATCCACTCCTTCAGCTTCAGTTGTTAAGCTGAGATGGTCAAGTTTGAGATGACCATTTAAAAAACATTTAAATTAATAAAAATGCGGATTACGACGCTCGTTCGTGTTCTGCTCAAAATTATAAATATGTCTAAATAAAAATTAAAAAAAAACCAAATCATTTCAACATAGCATTTGATGACATTATGTTTTTCCAAAATTACCAGTAACTTAAACAACAAAAAAATGTGATCAAACTTTCTGTTTATATATCAATATGCAGAAATCAGAGAATTATTAGCCTAGATATTTAGAACAAGAAGAAATGGATACTTCGAGTTAATTAAATTAATAGTGTGCTTACATTATTTGGCATATAAGAGAACCAATAAAACAAGGATTACAGTTACATTGTACAGTTATGAAATAGTTAAATATGTAATAATTATGTTAAGAATTGCATAGTTAACAAACTGAATGTATACAGAGGTAGGGAATTATAGTGTAGTTATTGTGTGGGCCATCCATTTCAGAGAGAGGATAAACACTCCAGCTCCGATCAGAAACACAGAGATGAGTTTAAGTTCAGATGCACGTGTTTTGTAGAAGGATTTAGGACTCTGAGGAGGAGAGAGCCACGAGGAGAGAAAACTGCACCGATCAGCTGAGGTGAGACGATGTACGACCATTGAAAGAATTAGGAGGATTTCATCTGTAAAGCCCCAATTGCCTGATTTATGGAGGCCTATCGTAAATTATTAATATATATTAGTTGACCTAATTATAAGATCCAAACAGGTTTGGCACTTGTTGCACATTGTTTTCTTTCCAGTTCAACAAGAACCAAAACAGAAAGCAGAGGTTACATGATCCGGTCCCTGCATCCGCCGCGTGTGCGTCACGTACAGCGTGTCACGCGCGTGACCTTGTAATGTGATGTGTGTAATTATTGAATGCTGGTCTAGACATTGACCAGTGGTAGATGTGTATCTGTCCACCCAGGGACCTCTTCATTAGACACTTGCACTGTCAGATCCTCCCACAAAGGACCACATCACACACACTTCCCAGGCACGCACGCTGCATAATAATAATAATAATAATAATAATAATAATAATAATACAAATAATGATAATATAAACTACTACAGTAATAATCATAAGAACCATAATAATAATAATCATAATACCAATACTACTACTAATAATAATAATAATAATAATAATAATAAACAATTAAAATGTTTATTTGCCTCGATTTGAGCGTTTATACGTATTTTAAGGATTTCCTTTCACCATAACAAAAATGACAAATAATAATAATCTCTTGTCAGTTTTGATTGATACGAGGTATAAATTCCCTCAGTGAACGCGCTGAGTGAAAATGTAAGCGTGTGTAAATAATGCCATGACAGACGCGCCTTTTAAAGTGATGGGAGATTTAAAAAAAACTAAAAACTTATCACGTCCATTCATCTAACAGCAACAGTTAAATGTGCCATAACGGGAGCCATTCAGCAAGGCCACTTCCCCGGAGACAGGCACCACACACATGCACACACGCACGCGCACGCACACACGCACACACACACACACACACACACACACACACACACACACACACACATACACACACACACACACACACATACACATGCTTGAGTGGTCCATTTGTCCTAAAAAGCTTGACGCAATCAATCAAAAAACATAAAGAAACAAAGACATGCAAACTACAGCTCACATTTATCTTGTCTTAGAAGTTATAATAGCTCATATTCAGCAGTAATTTGCTGGAAAATATCCAGGAAATGCCACTGAATTTATCTGTGCTTGGAGCTGGCAGAGAGGCTATTGGTCATTGGATATTTTTTAAGTCTATTTCTATTCAACATGGCAGAGTAGACCATATTTTCCTAAAATACTTATACAATGTTGTGCACAGTAGGTGCATTAATAATTTGCAAAGAATAGACTGATTGTGTGCACACGCTCATGTGTCTGGCTGTTGACAGTGTTTGTAAACCACTTGTTTCCCTGTATCAGCCTGATCAGAAACATTCATTAACACTCCTGATGAAAGGAGATCACATTGCCTCTAATAGACCAGCCCCTATTTTCACAACCTCCCACTGCTCACCTTGGCCACTCTCCACCAAGACCCCCACTAATTGAGCTGATTACTGCAAGATGTGTGTGTCATGGGGGTTTCCTGGTTGGCTGGACATATTATGTATGTGCAAAAGACAAGCGCTACAAGAGGCTGATGAGTAACATTCTTGCAGACAGACATCCAAATGTTGTGCGGGGAGAAGCAAAGGATTTATTGAAGCCATGCCTCATAGTGGTTCAGGGATATCAACGAGGCCCTAGCCAATAATTGGTTGTTTACATCTCTCTTGTTACCCCAGAGGCCGGGGCAGAGAGGCCGGGGCGGAGAGGCCGGGGCGGAGAGGCAGGGGATGGCGGGCACATGAAGGCTTTTTTGTCAGAGGTTGGTCAGTGGGTCCATCTTTAGCCGAGTATGTTTGAGCAACAAGAAATCTGAAAAAAACATCTTGCTCAGAGTTAAGTCAGTGAAAAATGTGTGTTTTAGGAGTGATTTTAAAAACGTGCCGTTAATCTCTAATGGCAACCAGTTCCACAGCTCTGGGGCACCCACAAAAAAAGCACAGTCCCCACTAAACCTCCGTTTTGTCTTATAGGGATGCGATGAAGCTGATCTGCTGACCTAAGAGTGCGAGAGGGACTGAATTTTGTCTCGCATTTCACTTTTCCTAGTAAAAGTTTTTGGAAAATGAAACAAAAATAATGATAGTGTAAATGTGTCTTTGGATATGAATTATCATGTTTTCTTTACTAAAGTTCAGTGAAAAATAATTGCTATAAATTGCAATCCAAGTCCCAGAGCAAGATATATATTTCCATAGGCCAAACAATGATGTACCTCATCCAAACAGCCCCGTCTCACTAGTGAGGGACAAACATGTGTCCAAACTGCATCTGGCCTCGCGCTATAGGACGGAAGTGTGAGAAGTGAGAGAGAGAGAAAGTCCTGCTCTCTGCTCCATCATTTATTCAATCAATCACTCCATTTGATTCCTGTTTATTTTCAGGAACCTTATGGTCATTTCAGCCTGACAGTGAAGCCTTTATGCGCTGTAAAGGCGTTCCCCTTTAACTACTGAGAACATATCGCCTTCACTGCGACATCAGTCTAAAGTGGGCCACTTTTCTAGCACTTATGTGATATTTCATGCTTTCTGACCGTTATGGCGAAAATCCACTTGGTCTGACTTTTGTCAAATGCACAGGCCTATTCAAGATTCTGCTTTGACTTCAACACTTGGGGTGAGTTTTAACAATTACAAATGTAAATTCAGTACAGCTGGGCAGCTGTCAATATTGTTTTGTAGTAACTAAAGAATAAACAAATTTAAAAGATTTCTGAATTTATTTGATTTAGTTGTAGTTTTGTGTGGTGTTTTCACTATTGATTTGTGTTTAGAAGAATTATTTAGAAATAATAATTTTTACAATTGTTGTAATGCATTATTAATAAATAGAACAGGCACGTTGTGCCCAACATGAATCATGTCATACTTTAACACTGTAGTGTGAATAAAATGGAATTACATTTTTCAACGTATTAGCATATTTTTGTATTGTTTTTTACTGTGAGGTTACCCAGAGGAATATCATTTGTTTAGAATGTCTAAATCACCACGTAAAAACCCTTTTAAATTTGATTATTAAATTAGAAATAATATCCTTTTAAAGTTAAAAACATTTTCTTGCTCATCTCGATCACAGTACATATCAGTATTGCATCCATCTGGTCAGTGCAAGGTCTGTGTATGAGATGTTTTCCACCTCTGCAGCGCTGCAAATCATATGTCAGGAAAGTAATTATTAAAAGTGAGCCTCAGTAATTAGCAACGTGCTAATGCTTGAATTTGTCTGAGTCCCTGTATGCCAGCCTTTTACTGCTCTCAGAGGTTTCACTTAAAACACAAGCTTGACCTTGTGTCACTGACCATATGGCCAGTAAATACTTCCATGATAGAGTCAGGAGTAGCGCTGCTTATACTGTAACCCACAGTACACATCTGTGAGGGGCGATGAAATGAAAACCCACTCATTTAAATGGCCTAAACTTGGACTATACAATAGGTTGCAGAGTATTGGTTACAAATGATGCTTTTAGAGCACAGGATCTGAAACTATGGGTGTATCTGGTGTGGCACGCTTTTTGACGGAGCTATTGCTAGATTTGATTCACCTTTGGTCATTGTAAACACTATTACTTCAAGTTCAAGCGTTATTAAAGTTTGGTTCAAGCTTAGAACGCTGTAGTCCAATTCCATATTCAATCGACAATCAATCCAATCTTAGCCCCAGTTTTTTTTCCTATTTTCTACACATTTTGTTTAATGAAAGCTGGCACAGAATATGTTGAAAGTTGGGGAGCCTTTGCTTTAAAGTAAAGCATGCCCCTCCGTCTCTAAAGATCAGTATTTTTGCATGAACACAAACCTTTGCTTTGAGCTCTCATTCCTTCTTTCATCGCTGCATGGACCACCACAGACAGAGGGCCTCACATCTCAGACTGCTCCAGGCTCAAGCGTTATACGGCAACGTTTTACTCCAAAGCAGCTCTTATCTTTTTTATACTTTCCTCCAACTCCGCTGCACTCATACGTCCACAGCCTGTAATAATTCCATTAATGATATGTTTGTTTTCATCACCTAAACGACTTTGCTCGCACTAAACCAAACCATCCATCAACCACTGGTATAATGGGGCACACTGAAGATGAAGACTTGTGTTTGCTTTGTTAATAAAGTGTGGCACGGCGCATCTCCCCTTTGTTTTTATAAAGGAACTATAGAGTTTCATGATTGCTTCTTAATTCTGTCTGCGGTGTATATTAAATGATGCAACCCTCTCAAACAGTTGGTTTAGGAAACTAACAATTATAGAGGTTCTGTATATGTGGAGACTGCACACGGTTCAGAGAACGCCGGCCTTATCAACATCAGCGCTCAAGCTCAAATGTAAATCACTAAAGCTACATTTGATTGGCTCTGGTCCTGACTTGCTCACTTTTGAATGTCTCGAGACGCTTCTGTTAATGGTGGTGGTCCAATTTGTACCAGAAATATACTTTTTTCATACGGTCGATTTCAGTGACTCACAAAAATACACTTTTGGTTCAACAAATAAAGTAATTATCACTGGAAATTCAGCAGTTCAAGAACAAGTCAGCGTTTGGTGAGAAATTATAGTTTTATGTTTATATCTGCTTTCTCTTCCAATCAGCTTCTGTGGGCTGAGAGTGAGCGAGCCCCCTCTGGAGGCTAATACCACTCGCGCCCCCCTTCGGACATCTTAAACAGGCCGGTACAGTTCACTAACGACAGACACTTTCAGACCACCCCGCTCCAAAGTGAGCCAATGGAAAAGTGCTCTTTTATAGTGGAGGGTCCACCATGCTTTCCATGAATGTTGGATGTTATGTTGTGCAACATTAAATTGTAAGTCTATTGTAAGTAAATTAACCCATTATATAATGGCTCATTGATTTTTGATGCTGAAGTAGATGTAGTTGCAGAACACACTAAAACCTTTCTACAACATGTAATATTATTGTATTTCCTGATGCTAAGTTTGCCTTTTCTAATTGAATGTTTTTGCCTGCCTCACTCATCCAGGGCCCCTCAGACCACCATGACACTGCAGAGAGCTGATAATGATATACAACCTGATCTCCGACAGACCCAGGGCTTGTGTGCCAACTCCGAGGGCCGTCCTGGTGAAGACGTGCCCGCCGGCATGCTGGGATATGAGGGGCTTAGAGCACAGCACAGAGCCTGGATTACTGTCAATTGCTCCCCAAATTTCAATAATGCTCTCTGTGGGGGCCACCCACACTTGCGCTGAGAGAGCTATGATCGATGGGTGCATGTGTCCATTCCACAGTCCAGTTCATCCACCACAACATCAACCATTATCTCACACTGTGACAAGTGGAAGCAAGTGAAGGACTAAGTGTCCCGGGACTGTTTGTGCTTTCTCTATGTGAAAAGCAACCATAGATAGTATATTTGTTTGTAGGG
>NW_027316500.1:18015434-18027934 GCF_026437365.1 Eucyclogobius newberryi | reverse complement strand
GTTTTATTACTTCATTTAATCTGTTAAAATTGTTTGTAGAGTTGATAAAATATGAATGTTAGGTTATAGTGCATTGTCCAACCAGTTGCACTTTGACAATGGCAGTATTCAGACACAGTGCAATACCAATGGTGTGTGTGCGGTCCGGAGAATGGAGCGGTTGTATCACTTGCCCCTTTTCAGTGGAAGTGACACGAGATACTTAAAGACCAAAATTGCTTCACTTAGCCAAACAAACCGGCTTAGCTGACACACACGCACACACACACACACACACACACACACACACACATGCATATGCACGCACGCGCACGCGCACACGCATGCACACACACAGAATGTTGCTCTCTAATGGCCAGTGATATCAGGATGTTCATTCCTCCACTAAGACTCACAAAAAACTAAACTAGAATGAAAGAGTCAACTCTTTAATGCTTCCCCCCCACACGAGGGTCAGTGATGGCCAGAGCAGATAGGACGTACACAAGAGAACATGGAGTTTATGTGGCTCCAGCGGCTTCGAGAGCACACATAAAAATGGTGAGCATTCTGCAGCGTGACTTTGAAGTTGGGATTTACTGAGAAGGAACACAAGATACTGGCAATCATGCCTTACATGCTCAGGAACTATTTCAATTGTCTAATTGAATGTATGGAGGCTATGGAAATATGGTTGAGTCTGTCCAATTTTTTTCCCTGTTTTATTTTCTTTGTTATATTATTTACATTTTTATATATGCATATATATATATATATATATATATATATATATATATATATATATATATATATATATATATATATATATATATATATATATATATAAAAAAATAAAAATAAAAATACACGCATACACGTACGCACGCAATCCTTTCCATTGTTGATGTTTATATCCGAGATACATTGTCCAAAGTCAAAAGTCTCCAGAATATCACCATGTCCTCTCTGACTTCATTTAACCAAGCTTGCTCCTGGACCAATGAGCACACTGGTGTGTGTCTACTGACAAACAATTGTACTAAGTCAAAGCAAAAATCACTGACTTTACGGAGCAAAAATAGCTCTACCAAATTTACAGAGCACTTCCTTCCTCATCTTTACACTCCCATTTGAACCATTCTGTCTCTGCTGAAAAATGTTCCTTCCTATTTCTCCTGAACCCCCTGGAACTTAACAAATGTCAAGAATTCATTTTATAGAGCACGTTAAAGGGGCTCGCAGCGCTCCAATGCGGTGTGTGAGAGAGAGTAAATCCAGCCGCGGGACTTCTAATGGTTTCTTCTGGGAGCACATGTCCTTGGAGTCAGCAGCAGAACTACAGCCCGGGCTATACGGTTACACTGGTCCTCAGCGGTGTGAAAGACGCCCTATGTTGGATAATAAAGGCTGGGAGAGAAGAGTATATGGGCAGTTTTGGAACAAGCCAATCTCTTTGTGTTACCTTACCGTCAGTAAATCTCCAGGCCGACCAGAGTGCTGACATAAATTAGCTTGCACTCCAACCTAACAACTGTCTTCAGCACACATATGCTTGGGCTGACCACGGAACAGAGATGGACATTTTCAAAACAGAAAAGTACTTTGTTTTATTTAAATAGCACTTAAGCAATAAAGGTGTATTTTACTAATATCACTACATGACGAGCTACGGTTCTACCCATATTTATACCTATTTAGAAAGTAACAAAATACAAGTAAAAGTAAAGTAAGTAAAATTTACCAAAGTACGGTTAATTTTGCAATGGTTATTTCTTTTACTTCACTACATTTGAGAGCAGGTACCTTCCACTCCATTTTTAAAATTTGTAAAAGTACAATTCATTACAAAAAAATATTTATCAAGTTCACCACATTTCACTCTTCATCAAAAGTGAAATTGTAAATACACACACTTCAATACAAGTAGATTTCTACATGGGAATTTTTAATGTTTTTCTCCTGTATCTGTAATTGACATTGAGTACTACTTCCTCCACTGCCTATTTCTGTGGGTACTATAACAAATATTCAAAAGGTTGGGAGAGTTTCTAAAAGATCATTTACAGCCAATCTGGTAAAAAATAATAATCTAAAAAAAAAAAAAATGGGGTTAGGGGTTAGGTTATCTAAAAGTGCGTTCTCTTTCCATAACGGCCATAACCACCAGATTAGACTTGACGTTGCTGTTTGTGCGCACAAGCCTCTCCATTGAAGCCATGGTGAGACAGAGTGAGCAGAAACACCCACGTGGAGGTGTAATTAGGCCGTCCCAGCGGTGAGGGTGTTTGCTCCTCAGGGTCACTGATAGCAAAACGCCTGTTAAACTTTATATTCCCTGATGGGACGGAGGAGCAGCAGCCGTCTCATTTACACACGCCTCTGCTTCTCCAGTGCGGGGCCACAGGTTAGAGCGCTAAAGAGGTATCATTCCAATACTAGAAGAGAAACAATAAAACAATTACATTTGATAAGCAGTTACATAGCAATTACATAGCAATTACACTTCAAACTAAATGTTATGTCTTTCAAGCAGGCAAAAGTCCTCAAAATGTTGCATAAACTTGGAAGCTAAAACACATGAATGCAGAACTTAGGAGCTTAATGAATGTATGATTAAGTGAACCTGGTTCACAGAAAAGATCCTCTTGTTGAGAAATAAGATTACAAAATGTGGTATCACTTCACTTTCTAATAATTAAATCCTAATTAGCCTTAAAGGGGCTGAAGCTTACCCAATTTGTTTTATGTAAGAAAGTAAAATCAGTTTTGCCACTGTATAGATATATTATAAAAGCATCTATTTGGGTAAAAATGTGTCAATTATGCGCTCTTTGTATTTAATTATAAAGAGTTTTTTTCTTCTCAAAGCAGGAAATGTGCCGTTAGCATGTTAATGTTTGTTAGCTTTACCATGACGGCAAAACTCGCTCTGGCTTCAGAGAGTTGTGAAAAAGGCATATGAACTCACCGCAGTGAATAATTAGGAATGCATTAGGTAAGTGAGTGATACATGTGCTGCTTCAAAGAGTTTAAAATTAACAGTTGATAGCCTTTTTTAAGACTAAACTGAATAAATCACTAGAAATGATTGCACTAACTACTTAATTAAGGGGTTAGTAGTTCGTGTTAGGGTATTTATTAAGTTATTAGCCTGAATCTTTGTTCATGCTTTGTTAAGGCAATTAAACATGTAGTTATTTTGTCTTACACAAAATTCTATTATCCAATATTAATTTAGGAAAGAAAAGTGCATTATACATGTATATATTTTACTGAGAAGATTGAAGCCACTGGTACTTTTAGTGTTAAGAAAATAGCATAATTTCAGCAACTCCACATTTTCTGAAATGTGCTGTAAGAGCTTTCTCTCTGAGTGTCTTAAATTATTTTCCTGTTTACTGAATGTTGTGTATCCTTTGGACTTTTAATGGCGTCAGCAGAAAATTTACTGTGGTCCACTTTGACATTTTCACACACACACACACACACACACACACACACACACACACACACACACACACACACACACACACACTTTTGATGAATTAGAGAGATTCTGCGATATCCATGAAAGCCTATCCTGTGCACCTCAGCACATTCTGAAGCCCCCGTTTCTTGCGTGATCATTTAGGGTAATTGAATAAATTCCCAAAGCTCTGTGTGGAATTAGAAGAAGCTCAACTTTGGTCAGAGGAGGGCTTTTAAGAGACCAGCCAAGGCCCAGCAGTCGATGCTAATGTAATGAGCGTTTACATTTACCTACATCTCACCTTTCCTGTTGGTATAGACCGCCATTTAAACGGACCATGTCAAAGTTTATTTTGATAAATCTGCAGTATCTCCAAAATGAATTATTTGGTGTTGGGAGTGTGGAAGGAGGGGTAGAGGTTGAGCTGAGGCCAGAACTAGCACTTCTGTTTGGAAAAAAAGCACTGGGAGTTTTGGTTTCGTACAGACAGGCTGAAGGAAAAGCTTTTTGAACGGGCGCTCCAAGAGAAACAGAAAGCTCTCCCTCCTGACCATGCGGGCACAAGTGGGTGTAGAGGGAGCAGACGAGAACTGGCACTTGGCCCGTGGGGAGAAATACAGGGCCCAGCGAACGGCAGGCTGTGAGAGGAGAAGACCGTTTACATGCCAGTAGAAATCAGAAACATTTACACAGTCCAATTATACTTCATGAGAACCTTTTGCTCTCATAGGACTTTTGAATTTCTTTGGATTGCACTTAGAGTACAACAGAATATACTTTGTCACTTGTCAATGCTGCCTCAGGATGGATTTGGCTTGAAAGACATTGATTGATTCTTTTAAGATACACTCACCCACAAATTTGTCAGTTGGTCTTAATCCGGCAGTAGTTAATATGCCAATACAAAGTTCATCATGTATTATTTGGGAAAGTGGAAATGTTATGACTTACTTGCTCCATTTTTTGTTTATTTCCCTTCCTGCTTTCCATTTGCTTTGCTTGCAAACTTGATGGAGAAGGAGCCCACAAAGACCAGCAGAAAAGAGTGTCAAATAGAGAGGCAGCCCCAGACAGATATTTAAACTGCATCCAAAAGTGCCAGGCAGCAGGTTAGTGAGAAGCATGGAGGCGTATCATGAACAAGGTCAGAGAGACGTGACTCTGACAACAGGAAACGACAGAGGATCTCGTCTCCACACTCTGGGTAGGCCTTCCTCTAAATGACAGTGCTGCACAGAGTTGTTGACATTGCCGCAGTATAAATTTCACCCAGTTGTGCTTGGCAGAAAACACAGAATCAGAGCAGTGACCTGTGACCCCTTGAAGGCCCCAACAAGTTTATATTAACCAGTCAGTCTCAATAAATCACAGCATCCTATGATTTACAATAGGTTTGTATCATGCACTTTATTACCACGTAAAAGAAAATATCTGACCTCTTCTGCCTTTCTAAAACTACACTTGTTTTTGTTGTCTGTTACCTTTATTTTCTTGATCTATTGCAGTGATAGGAATAGACACAATAGTGGAGCTCTTAGCACGGTTAGGTTAATGGCAGCCTGTGTTTCCACGCTAAGGTCAGGGTTAAGTGAGGGTATGCCAAGCATAATAAATGTTTGCTTAATAAAGAAATTAAAATTGTACGAGAATTTTACTTTTTAATCATAGAGCTAATCTCAGAAATTCACAAAATTCACATGGCTAAGCTAACGTAAACAAGAAACAGTTTCCAATTTATAGTCAGCTTCTTTCTAAATTATTTCACTGCTCTTCGCCCCCAAATTTTAATGATGGATATATTATGCAATGAAAATATTATATTTTTGGTTTTAACGCGAGTGCCATGCATGAATAAAGAATAAACAGCTGAACATAGGTATCGGGGAACATCGATATCGGGGAATATAGGTATCAGGGAACATAGGTATCGGGGAATATAATATAGGTATTGGGGAACATAGGTATCGGGGAACATAGGTATCGGGGAATATAATATAGGTATTGGGGAACATAGGTATCGGGGAACATAGGTATCGGGGAATATAATATAGGTATTGGGGAACATAGGTATCGGGGAACATAGGTATCGGGGAATATAATATAGGTATTGGGGAACATAGGTATCGGGGAACATAGGTATCGGGGAATATAATATAGGTATTGGGGAACATAGGTATCGGGGAACATAGGTATCGGGGAATATAATATAGGTATTGAGGAACATAGGTATTGGGGAATATAATATAGGTATTGGGGAACATAGGTATCGGGGAACATAGGTATCGGGGAATATAATATAGGTATTGGGAAACATAGGTATCAGGGAATATAATATAGGTATTGGGGAACATAGGTATCGGGGAACATAGGTATCGGGGAATATAATATAGGTATTGGGGAACATAGGTATCGGGGAACATAGGTATCGGGGAATATAATATAGGTATTGAGGAACATAGGTATTGGGGAATATAATATAGGTATTGGGGAACATAGGTATCGGGGAACATAGGTATCGGGGAATATAATATAGGTATTGGGGAACATAGGTATCGGGGAACATAGGTATCGGGGAATATAATATAGGTATTGGGGAACATAGGTATCGGGGAATATAATATAGGTATTGGGGAACATAGGTATCGGGGAACATAGGTATCGGGGAATATAATATAGGTATTGGGAAACATAGGTATCGGGGAATATAATATAGGTATTGGGGAACATAGGTATCGGGGAACATAGGTATCGGGGAATATAATATAGGTATTGGGGAACATAGGTATCGGGGAATATAATATAGGTTTTGGGGAACATAGGTATCGGGGAACATAGGTATCAGGGAATATAATATAGGTATTGGGGAACATAGGTATCGGGGAATATAATATAGGTATTGGGGAACATAGGTATCGGGGAACATAGGTATCGGGGAATATAATATAGGTATTGGGAAACATAGGTATCGGGGAATATAATATAGGTATTGGGGAACATAGGTATCGGGGAATATAGGTATCGGGGAATATAATATAGGTTTTGGGGAACATAGGTATCGGGGAACATAGGTATCAGGGAATATAATATAGGTATTGGGGAACATAGGTATCGGGGAACATAGGTATCGGGGAATATAATATAGGTATTGGGGAACATAGGTATTGTGGAACATAGGTATCGGGGAACATAGGTATCGGGGAATATAATATAGGTATTGGGGAACATAGGTATCGGGGAATATAGGTATCGGGGAACATAGGTATCGGGGAATATAATATAGGTATTGGGGAACATAGGTATTGTGGAACATAGGTATCGGGGAACATAGGTATCGGGGAATATAATATAGGTATTGGGGAACATAGGTATCGGGGAACATAGGTATCGGGGAATATAATATAGGTATTGGGGAACATAGGTATCGGGGAACATAGGTATCGGGGAATATAGGTACGCCCCCTTGCTAAGCGAACCAACAGATAAGTCACAGTCACTGGATATACACAAGTTTATCACAAGAAATTATAAAATTTTCTGTTTATATCTGCTTTTTGCTGTGACTCTTTATTCTCTCTTATCCAGTCATCGCTTGAAGATTTGTAGAAATAAGTGCTAACCATACATATTAATATTGACTATGCATTTACCAACTGTTTTGTATGAACTATAGTACTCGTTTTTGCCTTTAGTTTTGCTCTATTAAGATCAAATATTTCTCAAGCAGTGTGTAAAATAATCCCTTCTAAACCGTGAAAACTGAATTCTCTAAACATGATACATCCTTTTTTGCAGCGCGGACCAGACAGTGCCCAAAAATTCAAGGTGAAATGAAAGGAAATACCGAGACAAAATAGATTGAGGACTTGGGCAAAACAACACGTGCACTACACTCTTTACATAGCCTTGCATGCGTGTATATTTGCACACAGTTGGGACAGTTGGTAACATGAACAGCGGCCGAGGTAAAGTGAGATCTTCCTGTAATCAAAAGCAACACTGATACAATAAAGGCTGTTTCAGATGCTCTGTAAACGCGGGGAAGGAGTTCAATGTCAGAATGAGGAAGAGAAAATAGACTCTATAGTCCAGTGTAACCGACACGACCAAAAAGAATAAAAAGTATGGCAGGCTGACGAGCAGAGCAATAGTAACAACACTGTGCGTGCTGGCTCCAGATCCGCTTTCTTGTTGTCTTTTGTCTTCCTTTGTTTTTTGTTGCTTCGGTTTTCCCCCTGGTGTTGCAGGTTTGAGCATTCTGAAGTCCCAGGAGACTTGAAGTAAAAAAGAAAAGGAAAATGTTTGGGCGTGCACGCTTTCTAAAAAGTTTGAAAGTTGAGTCTGGAATCAATCTACACACGTTGTAATCTTTAACCCCCCCAAGCAAAACCTGTGCTATTTTTCATCCTTGTAAGTTTATGTGTTGTAATGTGGTATCATGGCTCCGACTTCACCTGCTGCTCAAGCTCTTAACCAGAGAGCTGCAAGTTAACGGTGCACATAAATAAAAAGCCATAGGAGCACTGGACAGGAGAAGCCCAAAATGTATCTGACAGGAAGAGCAGATCCTGTACCTGGAAGACTGTAATTTATGAACAAGTATGTGATGTGTCAGGCATTAAAGTAGTTCTTTTCACAGAATAAATCTTATCCAGCGACCACAGTTTTGGACACAATCTGGTCAACATAAATTGATACAGACTGTTTATATCATATATTTAACAAGTTGTGTAAAACATCTCATTTATTGATTCACTGTTTGGAGGCAAGTGTCCCTTAATAAAAGTTTATATGTTCAAACCTAAATACGCACTATGTAACAGTTCTAAAAATGTGATATAGTGCACATTTAGACAAGCAGGTGTGCACTATATGACATTTCTAGTTTGTCTCCATAGAGATGTTATTGGTTTGTCTGGAATAATCCACAGCATAGCATTAGATGTATCTATTTTGGATTCATTTGATTATATGTTTTCATGCTAAAGAAATATTTGGAAAACATGTATTGTCGCTGTAACTGCCCTAGTGGCATTGACTGTTTCCATGGAGAAAGACAGGTTTAATAGCAAATTGTGGAACATTTCAGGCAAAGCAACAACAATGGAGAAAAGTAGGTGGCGAACCCTCAACCAGAAAAGTTATGTAGTGCATAAGAATTTTTACTATTTAGACTTTAGAGAATGTGCACGTGTCTTGTACATTTCTTTTTTTTAATACACTACAATTTATTCTGAAGGTTACCAGGTTATAGACCTATAGAGTATGTATAGATTCAACAGTATTAAGCCTGTTGTTTCTTATATGTTTTACTAGGAAACGTACACATGTTCTAAATACTTAAGGGGCCCTCACTGAGAAACTAATAAAATAACATCATGTACAAAGTGGACACTTTGGCCTGAGGCTGGGTGAGGATATGAGCTTGGAACAGGTAAAACATCCTCCAAGGTTAACTCTGAATGTGCTGTAGACTCGACCTTGGCGGTGGGATAATCATAAGCCACGGAAAATATTTAAATTGATTCTATCGGGACGCAAAGCACACAAACAGACGAGAAATCTACTGCTATCAAACGTCAAAGTGCTGCATGTATGGACAGAGTGTTTGGCCATCCACTTTGGTCAATGATTCCTCAGAGCTATACTCTTAAAAAGAAATATTGTTGGATTCTGAAAGGCAGGGAAATAGTCCAAGCCAGATACATCTATCATCACCCCGGGTTTGGCTCAAGTCAATGACACTGAAAACATGAACAGACAGCATATTGTTCCTCTGTGGCTCCCTGCACCTCACCTCTGCCTCTGCCTGCTTAATTAAAGGTTAATTGCATAGAATAAGTGGGCACCTTCCACTGCTCCCGCTGCTGCCGCTGCTGCTGGCTTTCTGTGAAGGATATCTGGATTATGTCAACATGTTCGAGACACAGGAATCCGGCTGAGCCCCGGACGAGGCATTTGAGCAGGTACAACATATGGGAGCGACACAGAAAGGAATCCAGCATCATTTTTAATCAAGAATCCGATCCTCGGTCCCATCTGGGCTGTTCTGACTTGGTGGGCTTGAGATTCCACACACACAACAAGAGGTGTGTGCAAACAAGGGGACAACGTGTGAGGCTGCGGAGGATCAGCGACTGCAGGAGGTGAGGTTTCCGCCTTTGATGGCAGAGCAGATGGGACGGCAGATACTGAAGAAGGTAACCGCAAAAACACAGTGAAAACCATACGTGCAATCTGAAATCAGCGCTGTTTTTGTGTGTGGATGTTTAATACTGTGTTTCATGTACTAAAATGTCAATACTCAATAAGGAAAATACTTGATTCTCAATACCGACTTTGATACCACAATGATGATTTAGAATGCTCTTGTTTAGGTTAAGGTTTTATATAATAGACTGACATTTTCAACACAAAATAATCATAATTTCTTTATTAAACATTGTGGTCTCAAGATAATTCTAAAGCTGTTCAGAGCAGATCCCATTTTGTCCTGTTAAAAGGATGTTTTTAGCATGGATACTGGCACAGATGAGTATCTAGATTTGAAACTAGTTTTGATCTGATTTTCGATACTTTTGACAACCCAATTTCAAATTATTGTCAAACGGCTAAAACCAAAAACAATAATGGTAATGAACATGAGTTTATGCAACATACATTAAAACATCTAAAAAAATAAATAAATGAATATACAACATTATTAGCCTACACGTTTTTGAGTGTGTTGATGTGAAATGGAACATGTATGGCACTCAAACAGATGCTGTGCTTCTTGAGGTCTGATTTGTTTTAAGGTTGTCTTATCACACATGGATCTTGATCACTCACTTATCCGACCGGCTGTGCGAGTGCGTGTGCAGGACAGAGGTCAGACAGATACCATTTGGACGACCACCTGCCAAGAAGCTCCGTTTGCAAAATACAAAGTGGCATCTAGCGTATCAGTGAGTGTGTGAGAGTTTACATGAGGTCCTGCGTCAAAGAAGGATTTGATTACTGATAACGTTCTGCTTCAAGGACCAAACAAGGGACGGACAAAACAGGACGGTTTTACGTTTTCACAGGACAAAAACTGAGATATATGTACACTTATATAATAATTCTAATTCTGTTATATCCATAAGCTTTAGGTCATTTTTACAGATGATATTTTGTATTTAAACTTCACTTAAATTGAGAGATTTGTACTTTCTACACTTCAACTATTTTTTTGAACTGGACTAAAAAAGAAAGTTTCATATTATTTGCACGTTCATGGTGACAGTCTGAGTGAAGTTTTTGCAAATGAATTTGAATTTAACCGATATCTGCTGAATTCTTTATTAAAATCACTATATTTGACACTTAAACAGTTCTGTAAATCTCTGTGAAATACTTTTTACTCTCAAAGTACATTTTTAAACAGGTTCTTTTACTTAAGTAGATTTTTGATTGCGTTCCTTTATTTGATATGTATCTATATATCTTTTACTTAAGTGACAACATTTAGCCATGCACTACTTTTTCCATAATCTGAAATTGTGTAATGTAATACAGTGTACATGCAAAAGTACAAATGTTATACTAGATTTCCAAGAGTGTTGTCACATCAGCCCAGGGCATGTGCCTTACAAGCTACAGAATTTAAATGATCTGAGACAAAAGAAGATCAAATATTTCCCTTACTACATCCATCACTCAGCCCTTTACTTTTTGAACTTCTCCTTTAGTGCCCTTTCTTCCATGAAACAATCAAGTCGTCTGGCTTCTAAGTTATGGAGGGCTTTTGAAGTGGCTTAAGGAACCAGTAAATTTAGTGGGCACCTTTGGGAGTCAGTTCAGTGGAGCAGTGGCTGCACCGATATTTCATGTGTGCATGTAACGGTGTAGGATGTGCGCGTGCATGAAGGAGCGAGCGTGACCACAGCAGACTGGGCTGTGTGTCCTCTGCCCCGACAGTGTGTGTGTACTGTATGTTTTCATGCGGCTGCATAGTTCATAGTCACGCTGATTTATGGCCATCTACATCAGGTTTCGGAGACATCATAAATCCATGATCTGGATCTGAGCTACAGCAGGATGGACTGAGACATGGGTCTGTATCACTTGGATCCGCAGTTTAATGAGCTCTCACATGTTTTTATTTAGTTATTTATATAAGGAAAAAAAACTCTATGAAAGTGACTCCTTTTCATGAGCGCCCTGAATACAAAATACATCAAACAAACAGTAACAGAATATTTTGCTGAATAAAACAAATGTATAAAAGCACACACAATATGGAATACAATCATGAAAATCAAGTAATCTGTTCGTAAACATACACTAATTAGTAATCATGTTTTAGTAACTCATTAGTTAACCCAAATCATTTGACATGGACACAGTGTGATATGTTGGTGTTACTTCAGGGACACAAAACATAGCATTAGATTATTACAGATAAAATGAAATACTTTATTGTCTTTCAGGTACTTAAAATAACAAACCAAAACATATACATTTAAAGACAATTCTTAGCTATAGTGGACATTTTAAAATAATGAGTGCATGCTCTCTGCCCTCTCCTTCTGGTTCTTTGCCTCTCCCTTTCTCTCTGTTTTCCTAGACACCTGTGCAGGTCTAGTGTTTCAACCAAGTCCCTGAAAAATAAATGCTCTGCTCAAATCTCTTAAGCCACAGGGCTCCACGCAGCAGGCCACATGACACCAGCAGACCGGCCTGACCACGGCCACGATACTGAGAGACTGTGAAGTATGAACACAGCATCTAACTTATGTTTTAAGGGGTCACCATGTCAACCGGCCCGGCTTAACCCCAATTCATTTGCAGAGAATGGAAAGCAAAGAATTATCACAGCTATCTGATTACTAACAGCACTCATTTTTTTTTATATCGTTTAATAATTAATGATGTTATCGTTTGGTGCAAAATTGTGTTTCGGCTATACTTCAATTCTCCGTATTCCGACAATCTGGTTCCTTTAAAAAATAAATTAAAAAATACAGCAATAGTTACAAACAAAACAGTGCAACTCATCACACAAGGAGCAAACGCGTTCTTTGCAATAAAA
>NW_027316500.1:17832934-18012934 GCF_026437365.1 Eucyclogobius newberryi | reverse complement strand
CTATGTTAACAAGATGGCAGCTCTTGACTCTGAGTGCCACTGGGCCGTGCGATGCCCGAGCGAGCCTAGGTCAACACTTAGTTATTTTCAAAGGCCACTTAACACTTCATTGATCTGTGGGGATCGGTGGGACGCACGCTGTAGCTCACTGTCCAGCCTGGTTTTGTCCTCATGTAGAAAAGACAGGCTCTCGTGGCTCTTCGTCTGTTTTCTAGGAAATGCGTCTGGCCGTAATGTGTTCGTTCGTGCATTGTTAATTTATCAAAAGACCGCAGTGTCATTTAACCACGCTGGGACTGTCTGCAGACTCATTCAAATTGCATGTGTCTCGGAGGGATGCGTGTGAGGCAGAACGGAGCAGGGATGGCTGTCTTCTATCAGATGTGTTGTCCTGGTAAAGGATGAGCAACTAAAATCCATTCTTTATTCCATTCCTAACTGCCAATGGACAACATATAACATCTTGTGATTTATTTTGCATAAGCAGGTACCAGAACTCTATGCATCCAGCTTGGGGATGCTTCTTGTACAAAAGTAAAAGTACTGTACTTACATTTTATAACTGGACGGTGAAGTAAAAGTATTTCAGACATGAGGCAACTTGAAGATATTGAGTTAGTTGAGAATCTTGCTTCTGATCTACAAAAATAAGCACAATACTTGATTTTATTCTTTAAAAAAGCACTACATTTATTCCATATACGTCGTTCTCTAAATATTTGTGATACTTTCTCTTCTACTTGAGTCTTTTATTTTTTCTTAAGTAACACCATTGAGCATTCCTCAACTACTTTACTTATTTACTTTATTTGCCCAATGACCTTTGGTACAAACTACTGCTTAGACCTGATGTCACTGAAGGCTGAGGGAAGTAAGATATTCCTTTATTGTCCCACATGGGGAAATTTCATTGTTGCAACGCAGGTAGATACAGAGGTAGATACAGAAGAAAAGAACAGATCACTTATAGGAAGTTTGAAAAACACTCTCAGTAGAAGATCTCTTCCATCCATCCATCCATCTTCTGCCGCTTTATCCGGGGCCGGGTCGCGGGGGCAGCAGTCTGAGCAGGGACTCCCAGACTTCCTTCTCCCCAGACACTTCCTCTAACTCCTCCGGGGGGATCCCGAGGCGTTCCCAGGCCAGCCGAGAGACATAGTCTCTCCAGCGTGTCCTGGGTCTTCCCCGGGGCCTCTTCCCGGTGGGACATGCCTGAAACACCTCCCGAGGGAGGCGCCCAGGAGGCATCCGGAACAGATGCCCGAGCCACCTCAGCTGGCTCCTCTCGACGTGGAGGAGCAGCGGCTCTACTCCGAGCTCCCCCCGTGTGGCCGAGCTCCTCACCTTATCTCTAAGGGAGCGCCCAGCCACACGGCGGAGGAAACTCATTTTGACCGCTTGTATCCGCGATCTTGTTCTTTCGGTCACTACCCAAAGCTCATGACCATAGGTGAGGGTAGGAACGTAGACCGACCGGTAAATAGAGAGCTTTGCCTTTCGACTCAGCTCCCTCTTCACCACAACAGTCCGATGCAGCGACTGCATCACTGCAGCCGCTGCACCGATCCGCCTGTCGATCTCACGCTCCATCCTTCCCTCACTCGTGAACAAGACCCCGACATACTTGAACTCCTCCACTTGGGGCAAGGACACCCCACCCACCTGGAGAGGGCAAGCCACCTTTTTCCGGTCGAGAACCATGGCCTCGGATTTGGAGGTGCTGATTCTCATCCCAGCCGCTTCACACTCGGCTGAAAACCGTCCCAGTGCATGTTGCAGGTCCGGGTTTGATGGAGCCATCAGGACAACATCGTCTGCAAACAGCAGAGATGAGATCCTGTGGTCCCCAAACCGGACACCCTCCGACCCCCGACTGCGCCTAGAAATTCTGTCCATAAAAATTATGAACAGAACCGGTGACAAAGGGCAGCCCTGGCGGAGTCCAACATGCACTGGGAACAGGTCTGACTTACTGCCGGCAATGCGAACACAGCTCCTGCTCCGGTCATACAGGGACCGGACAGCCCTGAGCAAAGGGCCCCGGACCCCGTACTCCCGAAGCACCCCCCAAAGGACACCCCGAGGGACACAGTCGAAAGCCTTCTCCAGATCCACAAAGCACATGTGGACTGGTTGGGCAAACTCCCATGAACCTTCGAGCACCCGATGGAGGGTATAGAGCTGGTCCAGTGTTCCACGACCGGGACGAAAACCACTCTGCTCCTCCTGAATCCGAGGTTCGACTATCGGTCGGATTCTCCTCTCCAGTACCTTGGAATAGACCTTACCTGGGAGGCTGAGGAGTGTGATCCCTCTGTAGTTGGAACACACCCTCCGGTCCCCCTTCTTGAACAGAGGGACCACCACCCCGGTCTGCCAGTCCAGAGGCACGGTCCCCGAACGCCACGCGATGTTGCAGAGACGTGTCAACCAAGACAGTCCTACAACATCCAGATACTTTAGGTACTCAGGGCGGATCTCATCCACCCCCGGAGCCCTGCCACCGAGGAGTTTGCGAACAACCTCAGTGACTTCAGCTTGGGTGATGGATGAGCCAGCCTCCGAGTCCCCGGTCTCTACTTCCTCTTCGGAAGACGTGACTGAGGGATTAAGGAGATCCTCAAAGTATTCCTTCCACTGTCCGACGACATCCCCAGTCGAGGTCAGCAGGCCTCCACCCGCACCGTAAACGGTGTTGGTGAGACACTGCTTCCCCCCCCGGTTTGCCAGAATTTCTTTGGTGCCGACCGATAGTCCTCCTCCATGGCCTCCCCGAACTCCTCCCAGGCCCGGGTTTTTGCCTCTGCGACAGCACGAGCCGCGGCTCGCTTGGCCTGCCGATACCCGTCGATGACCTCCGGAGACCTACAAGCCAGAGTGGCCTGATAGGCCTCCTTCTTCAGTCTGACGGCATCCCTTACTTCCGGTGTCCACCACCGGGTTCGGGGGTTGCCGCCACGACAGGCACCGGAGACCTTGCGACCACACTCCGAGCAGCCGCATCAACAATGGAGGCAGAGAACATGGCCCACTCGGACTCAATGTCCCCAGCCTCCCCCGGGACATGGGAGAAGGTCTCCCGGAGGTGCGAGTTGAATACCCTATTGACAGAGGGCTCCACTAGACGTTCCCAACAGACCCTCACAATGCGCTTGGGTCTGCCAAGTCTGTCCGGCTTCCTCCTCCGCCAGCGGATCCAACTCACCACCAGGTGGTGATCGGTTGACAACTCTGCCCCTCTCTTCACCCGAGTGTCCAAGACACGCGGCCGGAGGTCTGATGACACGACAACAAAGTCGATCATTGACCTCCGGCCTAGGGTGTCCTGGTGCCACGTACACTGATGAACACCCTTGTGCTTGAACATGGTGTTCGTTATGGACAATCCGTGGCTAGCACAGAAGTCCAATAACTGAACACCGCTCGGGTTCAGATCGGGGAAGCCGTTCTTCCCGATCACCCCTCTCCAGGTGTCACTGTCATTGCCCACGTGGGCGTTGAAGTCCCCCAGTAGAACAACGGAGTCCCCGGTCGGTGCACTGTCCAGTACCCCTCCCAAGGACTCCAAGAAGGCCGGGTACTCTGCACTGCTGTTCGGCCCGTAGGCCGCCACAACAGTGAGAGACCTGTCCCCCACCCGAAGGCGGAGGGACGCGACCCTCTCGTTCACCGGGGTAAACTCCAACACGTGGCGGCTGAGCTGAGGGGCTATCAGCAAGCCCACACCAGCCCGCCGCCTCTCCCCGCGGGCAACACCAGAGAAGTGGAGCGTCCAGCCCCTCTCGAGGAGATGGGTTCCAGAGCCCAACCAAACTGTGCGTGGAGGTGAGGCCGACTATATCTAGTCGGTATCGCTCAACCTCCCGCACAAGTTCAGGCTCTTTCCCCCCCAGCGAGGTGACATTCCATGTCCCCAGAGTTAGTCTCTGTGTCTGGAGATCTGGTCGCCGAGGCTCCTGCCGTCGACTGCCGCCCAGATCTCTCTGCACCGGCCCCTTATGGATCCTCCTGCGGGTGGTGGGCCCACGGGAGGGCGGCCCCACGTCGCTCTTTCGGGCTGTGCCCGGCCGGGCCCCGTGGGGTAAGACCCGGCCACCAGGCGCTCGCCATGGCGCACCCATCCCAGGCCTGGCTCCAGGATGGGGCCCCGGTGACGCCGATCCGGGCGACGTAAACTGCCTTGTTCGTGTTGTCATCATAGGGGGCTTCTGAACCGATCTTTGTCTGACCCGTCACCTTGGACCTGTTTGCCTTGGGAGACCCTACCAGGGGCATGAAGCCCCCGACAACATAGCTCCCGGGATCATTCGGGCGCTCAAACCCCTCCACCACGTTAAGGTGTCGGTTCAAGGAGAGGTAGAGAAGTAGAGGTAGAAGATCTCTTATAAAAGAAAACTCCCATAGACAAAACCTCCCATTTCCCAACAAGGGACAAGGGATGGAGGGGAAAAATAATAAAGATAAAGATAAATAAATACATAAATACCATTGCATGTGATCACGACAGTAATTGCACATGGATTGCACATGAATATGTGTCACGACGGCACATGGATTGCACATGAATTTCACAGTAATTGCACATGAATTTCACAGTAATTGCACATGTGACGGAATTGCACATGAAGTAGCTCAAACTCACTCAACAGTTTGAGTTATTATCACACAATAAACACAAACTTTGTAAAATATAATAATCCATACTCCACAGCCTTGGAAAAGCAATATGTATGTTAGATAATGGGAATGCATTTGCTTATGGCTAAATAAACTGGGCTTATTTGTACACTAATAAAATTGAGTTTATGCCATTTCAACAAAAGAAAGTATGAGCAAACTGGTGCTGTTTAATTAGCTAGTATTTGATCAGAGAATTTAAAAAATAAATGAAATCATGATTTGTTTTAAGCGTATGTGTAAGTCACACATATTGACTGCTGTGACATGTGTGTCCCAGCAGCACAGACATGTGTGAGTGACAGGCACTGTGGGGGTATCAGTGACACTGTCCCAGGACTGTACATGTAAACCCAGTGTGCTCCAGTCTGCACGTCCTCCATCCAGGAATATAGGGCTCCACTTCAGCTGCTGACATAACTGACCCAGAGATGGCAAGATGAAGATGCAGCTACGCCGTTCTCATTCAGTGTATGAAGCAAAGAGCCTGATATAACCCTCTGGAGCAAAGGGAGGTCATATTGTGTAGTGGGGTCAGATTATGACTGTTATGAACATAAATAAAAGTAGTAAAACACATAAACAACCAGGTAAAAAGTATTGCTCTAGTTATAATACATGTCAAAACTTTTGTTTTTTTACGTTCACCCGTAAAGGTGAGCACTCCTTAATATAAGCTGCTGTAACAAGATGGTACACGGTAGTGATGCGCGGTTGCTGTGGGTCTCGCGGGTCTTCACAGGTTTCGCTGGTCTCCCTGGTCTCCCTGGTTTCGCTGGTCTCGCTGGTCTCGCTGGTCTCGCGGGTCTCGCTGGTCTCGCTGGTCTCGCTGGTCTCTCTGGTCTCGCTGGTCTCGCGGGTCTCGCTGGTCTCTCTGGTCTCGCTGATCTCGCTGGTCTCGCGGGTCTAGCGGGTCTAGCGGGTCTAGCGGGTCTCGCGGGTCTCGCGGGTCTAGCGGGTCTCGTGGGTCTAGCGGGTCTAGCGGGTCTCGTGGGTTTAGCGGGTCTAGCGGGTCTCGTGGGTCTAGCGGGTCTAGCGGGTCTCGCTGGTCTCGCTGGTCTCGCGGGTCTCGCTGGTCTAGCGGGTCTAGCGGGTCTCGTGGGTATAGCGGGTCTAGCGGGTCTCGCGGGTCTCGCTGGTCTCGCGGGTCTCGCTGGTCTAGCGGGTCTCGCTGGTCTCGCTGGTCTAGCGGGTCTAGCGGGTCTCGTGGGTCTAGCGGGTCTAGCGGGTCTCGCGGGTCTAGCGGGTCTCGTGGGTCTAGCGGGTCTAGCGGGTCTCGCGGGTCTCGCGGGTCTAGCGGGTCTCGCGGGTCTCGCGGGTCTAGCGGGTCTCGCGGGTCTAGCGGGTCTCGTGGGTCTAGCGGGTCTAGCGGGTCTCGTGGGTCTAGCGGGTCTAGCGGGTCTCGCGGGTCTAGCGGGTCTAGCGGGTCTAGCGGGTCTAGCGGGTCTAGCGGGTCTCGCGGGTCTAGCGGGTCTAGCGGGTCTCGTGGGTCTAGCGGGTCTAGCGGGTCTCGTGGGTCTAGCGGGTCTAGCGGGTCTCGTGGGTTTAGCGGGTCTAGCGGGTCTAGCGGGTCGGGTTAGGGCGGGCTCAAGAAATTCAATTCATTGCAGGGCGGGTTGGGCCGGTTAGAAAATACATTAAATTCAGTTCCTCGTTAGACACATTTCTCATTTGAGTCAAATTGTAATAAAACACAGTATTTTGAAGCCTAACATACAGCATAACATCCGCCACATACATACAGTATGTCAAACTCTTGCGGTTCCTGCTAGAGTGCCTCTAGAGGCTTATAGCCCGAATTTATAGTAGTACTTTTGATATTATTAACTTTCTGTATCTTTTCTCAATATTTTTTAAACTATTTCCATCTTATAAATGTATTTCATGCCTTCAAATAAATGGTTCCAATCTCAACATATTGTATACCGTATTATGCTTATCAAAACCTATTTAGTTCATTATTTGGCTGTGTTTTGGGCCATTTAGCCTCCAGACTGGTGAGTCTGTTTCAAGGCAGATTTCAATTGGATCACAAACTGACTGTTGTCTGTCTTTTCTTGGCTGAAACAGGTTTGAAAAACACAAATCAAGATTTCCAGTGGACTCAGTCTACTTTTATGCCAAACAAAATAGAATTGTCTACCAAGGACTACTTTTCCTGGATTTCCTGATTCCCTCACTGTTACAAAGCCCCTAGATGAAGTGGCAGAACAAGCCATGGCTCTTTTGAAAGTTTAAAGTTTCAAAATTCAGATACAACAAACAGTAAGTTGTTTACTGTTTGGAAGAAACAAACTGTTGTGTTAAACATGTGTCTTGTGTCGCAGGTGAGATGGCAGACTTTTGCCTTTTTAATTTGATACAACAGGGGAGTTGTGGGAGGACTTATTGGAAGGATTAAAGTGTCTAGTTTCCAGTAAAAAACAGTATCTAACTGTTATGGGTAAAAAGATAATATGCAGTTAAAGCCAGTAGTCAGCAGCAGTTAAAGTAGCACCAGTCACATTCACATGTGACTGGTGCTACTTCAGTTTTTTAAACCAATGGGAGATTTGAAGACTCAAAAGGGTTCTGACACTACTGTGATGAATTCACTATTTACCAATAGTGATGCAGATAAAGTGGTTGTTCAACAGGTAATTTGTCTAACTTTTATATTGCTTTTGCAGATGCATCTATGGATAAGCTTGGTTACTTACAATACGACGATGATGATTACAAGATATGATAAGATAAGATGAACTTAATTTTTCATGGACAGCAGTGCTGCACAAAACATCATGACACATTCAGTTCATCCATTACATCAAATAAATTGCATAATAATAAAGAAAAATGTGTCATAGTGCGACACTATCAGGGTATTGATCATAGGTTGCCAACATTTAGAAATATATTGATAATGTGCTTGGAGAATGTTAAAAGCCATGCTCAAAAAAAGCAAATAAATATGCCAATACATTTGATTGAATACAATTTAATTTAGTTGCATTTCATTAATAATTCATAATTGATGATTAATAATCATTCAGGGATGCTACTTTTGAATAAAATCAATAATGGAGGTTTAATTTAATTTAATTGCTTTAGGTGAAAAATCAAATCCTACATTTAATTTAAATAAATTATGAAATTGTATTGAACATGTTTATGATGTAAAATAGAAAGAAACCTCCAAACCTATAACTAAATTAGCCGGGTGTATCTTGATCTCCTAAATGAAAGGCAGAAAACAGCGGTGGGTTCGGAGCGGGCCAGCCCTAATCAAGTTACATGATTAATGAAGGGGGAAATGGGCTCATGTTGTATTAAGAAAATGTGTGTTTGAACCCAAAGCGGTGCGTATCAGCCGCCTAATGCATCAGCCATCGACTGGACACCTGAGCTCCGCCGACCGCTGCATGTTGGTCCCACAGGAGCACCGCTGCACCCGCCTCCTCCTCCTCTGCCCCTTCTCTGTTCTACTTTAGCCTCCAAGTTCTTCTGTGTCTTTTTGTCTGAATCCAAACAATTACAGACAAACATTTTCGTCTAAATCATCAATGAGTCTTGGTTAGCATCAGTTTCACCAGCAATCAAACCAGTGTTAAACAAAATGGCATTTTTTCAAACAATATAACTAGCTCATATATTCAACGTTTCTTGGAAAAACCCTATAGTCACAAAAACGATACATAGCTCACACCAACATTGAATAGTTTACCATTTATTACTCAAAAACATGCTGAAAATATAAAAAAGCACTAGCAAATGTTGTCAAAAAACATAAAATTAATACATTGTTTGATGGCAATAGTGATGATATCAATAATTATCTTAAAATCCTTAATTTCATGTCCCTTTTACTTTTCTCTTCCCAATCCACACATCCTCAGTGCGTCTCCACTGACCACACAATAGCATTACTGTTTTCTGCATCTGTTTTTAGCCTCTGTGTGATTTAGGTGCACTTCTGACTGAAAAGCAAAGGCCAACACTTCACTTTTGTAACCCAAATACTGAACAGTCATTTAATATGTGCGACTCTCTGGCCTCGGAGCTTGTCTGATATATTAGCTAGCACGGCCTCATCCAGCCCCGACCCTGTCCACTGAGAATGTGTGTGGAACATAGTGTAGTCAGGAGTATTCAACTTTATTGGCCCGAGTTTCTTTCCTTGACATGGTTTATTTATCATTCATGCCCATATTTCCATTAAAGTAAAAATATTAAACCATTTTCGTGAGCATGGCCGGGACTGACAGCGAGACTTTGACTCAGCACTTGGCCGTAAAGAGCGAGAAGGGCCTGTTGTGTTATTGCTGGGAGCCAATTAGCGGGCGCTGTGTGGTGCTTTGAAGCGCACTGTATCCTGAGCCTCTCTGGGGACAGGACTGTTATGTGCACAGTAGCCCAGCACACACATGATGAGCGATCACTTTGGACTCCAACGCAAACAAACCCGGCCAAACCGGAGCTCCACAGGATTCATACGGACACAGTGTGGAGCGGGCCAGATTGTACTTTAAGAGTCAGAGTGTTCAAGATGTGCAAGGGGAACCGATCTCAAGTGAATGTAAGAATGTTTTCTTTTCCACTCTATATGAAAGGAAAACGTACCATGTTTTTGACCTAATCAGTTCTTGTCAGTTATTGAATGGGACGGTCACATTTTGGAGGAAAAGTGGGAAAAACCTGGATGTTTCCTACATCTCATTGGCATTTGATTTAAAATCAGGGTCAAAATGTTGAATTTAAAGCTGAAACATTTATGGTCTAAGTCTGTTTATATGGTCAGCTTAGAAAAATTCAAGGCTCGATGCTCTGAAAATTTCTGTTTTCACCTACACCCTATACCTGCCCACTTCTCTGTACCTTATTCAATATCAGAAAAGATTTTGTTACATTATTAGTGAACAAAATTCCCAAATCAGGAACTTGTTTGGCGACGTGGTGCGACATAACGCATAATAATAACGCATAATAATGACAGTAAAATATAATAAAAGACACGCATAAATTAAGGCGATGAATAAAAAATTACTTTGACTGAATATACAAATATAAAAAATACAATACACATTCAAAACGTACAGACACCAGGTCATACAAAAATTTACAAAATATTAAAAACCTGTTAAATGAAAATCAGCTGCTTACTTTTTGTGTTTTAGTTCTATAATTTTGAAAAGGCAATCAATGATCATTAACTTAATACTAACCACTACTTTTAATTTAAAAAAAACTAACCAAAAAGCATAAAATGTCTTAAATTTTGTCCAAGTGATGTTAAAGAAGTAGTAGTAGAAGTAGTAGTTTTCGTTGAAAAGTCTGCTACTACATAGGGCTACTCTATCATTTGGTAATTAATTCAGACCAGGTTGTTTATCGTGAATAAAACAATAGTCATGCAGTTCTCGAAAGGAATTTATGTAATGGTTTGAGTTTGAAAAGTAAATGCACATGTTTACATGCACTGAAGTATAAAATATTCCTACAAAATGAGTCACAAACCCTCAGGAAGCAGATTAAATGTTCCAGGTGGTTCTCTCCTTTAACTCAAACACAAACACACTAAACATAGTCCTGATGGTGAACATGGGCTTTAGGTCAAGCAGAACCACACGTAACAATAACCTTTACCTTTACTTAGAATAAGGCCTTTAAAGGAGCTTTTCTGGTGGAGATGTTATTGCTTTGCTTGATGGAGACAGGTAGATGACAGCACCGGGGCGAGTCACAGGTCAGTTCTACAGCAAAGTATTTTTGAGCAGTAAAAACACACATAATTGAACAGATGTGAGATACGTTTAATGCCATACTTTGGAGGATTCCAGGCAAAACAACATCTTCATGGAGAAAAGCAAGTGACAGAAAATGTACATTGTGCACTTCTAAATTGTATAAATATGTTCTTGTATAAATCATTACTGTCTCATGTGACAATTCTGGTCAGGTAATGAGGTGTTAGTATACTTTGTAAATGCATTCTGGATTACATAAATGAAAAATAAAAACTATTATGATTCCATTCTTTATCCTTCCAACTATTTTGGAGGATTTTAGTCCTTTTCCACTGTAGATAATCCAGTGTTGACACATGATTTTAACAACATAAAGATGGTGATGTTTTGGTCATGTCAATGTGCCAAATTTATGAATAATCACTGACTGTTTTTGCTCCCCTCAACTGAACCATCATCTGCTTTGCAATGGTTTACCTCCAGAGCATCGGTTACACAGGCTAACAAAGGACAATATGAGGCGTTCATTAAAACATAATATCCTTAGGCTCCATAAATCAAAGAAATACAGTGCATTGGATAAATAAATAAATGAATGACATGAAAATGATCAAATCAGTTCACAATAATGTCCTACACCACAGATTCGCCTCGAGATATGGAAACAGACCTACAATATAGACAAACCATTATGGCCTCATGTCAGCAGCCGAGGGATTCGCCGACATATCACTGCTGTGGAACGGGACATGCCCACACTACTGTCAGACGGCAAGGAAAATAGGTCTGTTTTGAAAGTATTACCAGTCATATTTTCATATTTCTTTCCCCCCGCTGTTATAATTTTCTCCCCTGTCAAACAAATCAAAACACCGAGGCACAAACAGAGGAGGCAAAGAGAGTAGTTCACATTTTCCACCATCAGGTTCACAGACACAGGTTGCTCCACAAATACAAGCTCTGTGCAGGACACAAAGTACATATTAGGTCATAGGAGCAGATTCACTCTTAAGAGTATCCTACATCTGGTTGATTTAAAAGTAATAATTGATATGGAAATTAATTTAAAGGAATTACAAGGTTGAAGAAGTGTTGTACTGAGGGCAAAAGGCCATTACCCACACACCAGTGCATCAAAGTTGCTTGTCCTCAAATAGAGCTGTGGTTCTCAGTCTTTTGTTGTTGTCTCCAGTACCCCCTTACTCAGGTACTAGGCAAATCAATCTGTTTACTAAAGTAGTAAAGTGTTGGTTGTTACTATTTTCTCCATAACATTCTCACGTTGGGCTCACACTGCACGGTGCGGTGAACACAACCATTCCATAGCAATAACAGTACAAGAGGAGTAGAGGAGAGAATGCATGAGGAGAGAATGCATTTTCACCGGACGTCAGATCCCACCTTTTCCACGCCTTTTCTTTACATTAATGAACAGTTATCATTAATGTAAATGTATAAGCATGAGGTCTCACAAGTACGCGATCAAATCATGTGATTGCTACAGTACCACAGAGCTCCAGTCCTAATGTGAGCCATCAACCGCAAGAACAGCGCTCCAACATAGCAGCTGGAGCGCGTGCAGTGCGACTGTTACGGGTGGAAAAGTTACAAGGAAGGTGTTTTGCCCAAATAATATTCAGTTTCCCCCTATTTTTAAATCTGAAAATCCAGAGCTTGCTGTAGGTGTTCCCACCAAAGTGTTTATCTGAAAGTAAAACCTCATGGACATGTTCTTTATATCATTTTCAGGGCATTAAAACTGGACAACACTGTGCTGTGCTGAACCCAGCCAGGAAGTCTACGATGCATTTTCATTTTATTTATTTATTTCATCAATTTTCTTCTAAAATAAAATAGACAATATATATAGTTCTTTGTTTTCTTTCTGTTTTAGAGTAGATCACCTTTTTTTTTTTTTTTAAGGATTTGTTGGACCGTAGGCTTTGTTAGACAGGACAGTTCAGCGTGAAATGTGGATGAAAGAAAAAGAAAAACATCCAGTAAATTGTCAGAGCCGTGATTCAAACTCTCGACACTGCAGCACGTGGAGTCCGGCATGTGTGCTGCCGCCTTAACCACTCGACCACCAGGCCGCACGGATCACCATTTTGAAATACCCCGGCAGAGGTCTCTATTTACTTGAGCGTGCACAAGACACCCAGTTCTATACGACGGAATTCATGTTACGGTTCTGCTCATCTGCGCATCATCTTTGTTGGTCCCTCAGACTAATCCGCGATGCATTAATAAGTGCATTAGGTCTCCAAACAGGATGGAGGGGTGATACACTCACACTTCCCCTCCGGGCGCTCTTCATCCTCAGGGTCAGAGGGCGCGACATCCATCACAACAGTTTGTGCAGTGTGAGATACACAAAAGAGCCACTCAGGATTAGCCGCGGCCTGTTCTGTTTATGACAGTCTACATTAGGTCTGATCCGATCGTCATCACGCGTAAAGACGCAGCTCAGTCTTCAGCGAGGATGTGCAAAATGGACTCCTGAGCGCTGGTACTTAAATGTGGACATTCGCTACAAGCATGTTAGCGTTCAAAGGTAGGTTTTTTCAGAAGGATTGTAAGAAATGAAGCAGAAGAGAGAATATTTTGCCTTGTATTCCTGCTTCTTGGCACCTGTCTCTCACAGGCCAACCAACCCAGTATATTCTAAAGTATATAAACTTTCTCCATTTTTCAACATGCCACTGTCTTCGTCTCCACTGCAGCAGAACCATCACAGCCTTTTCTTGAGTCATGTGTCTTGACCTCATGGTTGTTTTTTGCAGATTCACACGGTTAAAGGTCATTGATGTTCAAGTCTTTGAACAATATAAGGAAATCCTTGTCAGAATTCATTTTAAAAGAAGGGAACCAGGCAAAGTTCAGTGGCAGAGTCTGGCTGGAACTGGTACTCAACAACATAACTGAAAAACTTTGGTTGGAACTCGATGACATTTACTGAACCGATCAATTATGGGGCAAGGACAACAGTGAAATAGTTGTGTTGCTCTTGCTCACAGTTAGATTGAGGAGGTTTGGCAGTACAGCATTTAGGTCATTTTGAAACGCTTCTGTGAGTTCACTTGAAGCTTCTCACAAGGATAAACTGAGATGCCTTATGTGTGACATTTATACATTCAGATTTACGATTTATCTGGACACTAAATGTAAAACTAATAGTTGTTGAAATCATGTCAGAAGTTAAACATATGTGTCTGCCAAAGAGGGGATGTCGCTAGCTCCATTAGCCTGTGTTTAGACACCTGTAGGGGCTCGACTCTCTGAGATGAGGCCTGTCAGCGCAGACTTTGGTAAATCGAGAGATTATCCAAACAGTGGGACACTAGCTAATAAAAACAGGGCCCCTGTTCACTGCATTAGTGCTGCATTAGCACTGAACGGGGCCGGGAAGAGCCGAGTGATGCACGGGATAAAGCTGTTAAGGGATTCTACAGTAAATTGATTGTGATTTATGGCAAACTGTATTTATTACATTCGTTATCCGAGTGTTTCCGTCCTTACTCTGTACAGAGAGGGAAAACACCATACATTAAAAAATGTTCATATTAGAAGCAAAATGTTGTACAATATGAACGACGACCAAAATAATTTTGCCTTTGTGAAATTATTGTGTTTAAAGAAATGTAGAAGATATAATACGAATTCAACATAAATCATTAATTACATAAGTTAGCAAATCCAAACGGTGTACAATTATAAAATGTGCATAATTTTTTTTTTCCAAATAAGTCACTGAATATATGAAGTCCTACTAACATATGCTTTCAAATATTACAGTTAGTATTATCTGATTGCATGAATAACTATGGCACATTTCTGTGCATTGTGCGCAGACTGACTGTGATTACAAGCTGAGAAAATGTCTGGATGCCCATAACGCCGTGTGTTTTACAGCGGAGCTCTCACCAGCGCAGTGGTCTGGAGCACAGTGGACGCAGTATATTTGCCTGAGCTGGGCCCTGCTCCGGGTGTGTGCGCAGGTCATGGGCATAAACCTGACGTTTGAGCCGTGACATTTATTAACTCCAACAAATACAACAGCAGTTTTTTCTACAGGCATGGAAAATGAAATCATCTCATTTTCCTGCACAACCAGGGCTACTCCACTGTGTTTCTCTGCAGGGTAAATTAAGGGGAAGGTTTCAATGGATTAAATCATTTATTTACACTGTAAAACGTCTCCTTTTCCAGCCACGTCCAACGCAGCGTGGGCGCTTTAACACACTGTAATCCATTTATACACACAGTTAATATATGGCCGTGGGGTTAAGGGTTTCATTTAAAGTTAATTCAATTGGCCAGGATAAATCTGCTTCATGTTTTGGGCTTATGTATTTTAAATGCAGTTGAGAATGACAATATTTAAAGGCGTCTGCATGAGATTAGTATACATGATTTCAAATGTGTGTATGATTTTTAAATTGGCAAAGTTTATGAGTTGCTTTAAAGCCAATAAGAGTTAGTGTGCCGTCGTAATGCCATTAGGGTGTAATTGTGGGTCTCTGTGGTGGCGAGGACACTGCTGGCAATAACAAACAAACCGCACACATTTGCCTCTTATTAAAAACTGCTTTAGCGTCGGGGAGTAAATTCATTATCCGACTCTATTAGCTTAAGCAGAATGGGAATCAACTGCATCACAGCGCCTGGAGCAACTGTGTGCGAGACGAGTTCTTATAGATATGAAGCGCCGCAAACAACTATTGTGTCGGGGGTATCGGTTACAGGCAGTTATTGAGCAAAATAAAAGCACTTTGTGGAGTCGGGCCGCTACTAGACACATATCAAAGAAATGAAAATAAGACTGTGGTACACAATAGTTATTAGAGGAAAGTACAAAATCATTGTTAAGTTGTTTATTGTAAAGAAGTAGAATGTAAACTACTACTGACGGTAATTACTGGGACTAATTACTTTTTAAATAACTTTCATTTTACTTTAATACTAAAATATATAAAACTAACTTAACTTATAAACTACTCATAGCACTCTAAATTCACTATTGTTGTGTAATAATACAATTGCTCTTCTGATTGGTGAAGAAAAAACAAAATGCACATATCTATTGAAAATACATTTCTTCATAAAGGTACTCGAGTCAGAGTGTGCTGTACATATTGTACGTGCAAAGTATTCTCAATGGAAATGCATTCAAATAAACGTATATCCAGTTATTTTCCTGAAAAGACAAAACATTTCTGGTGGTGAGTGATGATAAAATATGAGTGCTTTGAGTGTGCAGAGTTTGACCATGTGCCATGTGTTCATGTTAACAGTTACATATGGTGCAGCTCTCAGCACTCATTTAACAGCAGTCTGCAGTACACAGGGCTACGGGGCACACTAATGTCCTCCTATTACTATTTTAAACTAATACTTACATTGAAAATTTACCTTTTTGACTTTGGATCAAATGGAACTGATACAAGTGTAGTTTTATTTTCATTTTTCAAATTATCACTACACTTTTTACTACAGTACTTTAATAATTAACCATTTTGAAGTTAATTAAAGTTTAAATTAAGTAAATGTAAACCCATGTCGGCTTCAAAATCACAATGAACAAGAATCACAAACATTTAGAAAAAAATGATGTAAAAAATCTAGTATTAATCAAAGATTATTTAACAGTACAGTACATGCATTTATTTTTAAACTGATTTGATTTTTGTCATAAAGAAATTCATGGCTTTCACATAAAAATTTGCTTGAACAAAACTCAAATGACCAACACCCGTTTTTAACTGAAATCACTGGCAGCCGCGGTGGCTCAAACCTGCACGTGAACCAAGTGAACGCTCAGTTCAGGAACAGCAGAGATAACGGAGACTTTTGAGACTACAGTTTCATTTGTGATAAACACATAAAAGTACAATTACAGTAACACAGTAAGTCCTGCCAACTACACCCACACTTTAAATTAGGATCTTTGTGGAAGAAGCAGAAATAAACAGGCAACAAGGCTCGCATTCGGGTGTCTTCTTACCATCCATAAATCACAATGATCAAATATTCACTAATACTTCTGCAATCTGAAATAGAGCCCTCTGCTTTTGAGTGAAAAGTTCTCCTTCTCATAATGTCTAATAAAATAAATTCAAAACAAAACAAAACAATAGATTAAATTTAGTAGAAAGAAAACAGAGATCATCAATAATGCTGTTACGAAGGAAACGCTCTGTTCATTGAATCCATCAGATGTCAATAACAGTATATTCCTGCACACTGTTGAACTTTATTTGAGTTAGGGTGAAAACCATAACACGAGAAAGGAAAACACTGAAAAACAAGGAAAACCCACACTGTTATCTTACACTTTCATCTAAAATCGACAAAATTTGACATTGTGTTTACTATTTGTACGATTGAAAACTCCCTGAACAGATCCACTCAGAGTGTAGAGGAGTGAGTCTGGCCCGATGAGAAGCAGATGGAGAGAGATGGGGAGAGAGAGAGAGAGGGGAGAGAGAGAGAGAGAAGGGGGGAGAGAGAGACAGAGGGAGAGAGAGAGGGTACTTATTGAAACAAATAAAAAGTAGCACATAAAAAATCTAGTTTCGTAAACGTAATGAAGTACCTTTTTGAAAATTTACTTAAAGAGTAAAAAGGAAAAGTCAGAGAAATTTTAAGGAGTTAAATTTTGTGTTTTCGATAAAGATTTGCACTCATCTTGGTCAACAGAAAGCCTTTGCAACAAAATGATGGGGGTTATGTTAGTGTATTTGTATGTATAGACTATTCAAATATGTACAATTAACAATAATAATGATAATAGATAAACGCTGGGTGGGTATGGCATTCCTGATATGTTGTACTTCATGTATGTGATGTTGCCAATGTTACTTTCCCCTATTTTAAAATATATATCTATATAGAATTAAAAAGCATTAAAAAAATCTGGAGTAATTAAAATAAATATTTTAATATTTCTATAGAATTTTATGTAAATATTTTTGTTTGCTCAAACCTGGGACTTGAACTCAAAACCTTTATGCAGGATATCACCATAAACGTGCTAGAAATAATCCCTCAAACCGTATGTTTAGTACTTTTCAGTCCAGTTCAAAAGTTTAGTGGAGTAAAAAGTGAACGTAAAAAGTTTCCACTGCAAAAAAAACAGCTTAATTAAAGTACAGACAGCCAGAAACATTCCTTAATGCAGCACTTTTACTTTAGCACTTTCTACCACTGTATTGCTGTGAGTTTATTGTTCGGCGCAGCTGCTCTGGAGAAACAAAAGCTCGAGCTCAGACGCACATCTCACCTACTCCACATCGCTCTCCTCTGAATCTATTCATTTCACACTGCAGCCAAGAGGAACGGCTCTAAATCACATTAGAGTCGAACAGGATACACCATTTGTGCTGTGGCTCCTCGCTGGGCTCTCTCGCTCACTCTTCTCCGCAGACTGCGCCGATGCCTTTACCCTTCTCCTCTCCTTCTCAACCCTTCTCGCTTCTCAAGTTACTCCCCCCGTCCATCAGGGGGCGGCGGAGGGGGGCGGGCAGGGGTTAGCGCTGTTCTGATCAATGGCAGGAAACCGGGCGGGGAACACGATAGGCCCCATAACGCCAGGCTGTACCTACCCCGAGCAGACCTACCGAGATACCGCAATGGCCGCTTCTCCGCTTCCACGTGTCCATTTAGCATATTCCTCATCGCTCCTGTTTGCGTCTCCGATTCACAGACAACATATCTGACCACGACATCCTGCTAGAATACCGCCGCGTTTCAACACGACGTCACCGCTATCGTCTCCGTCCCCAGTGGCGCGAAAATGAACGGGACAAAGATCAAGTACATGAATATACTGTGGAGTTGAATGCGGTAAAATGTTTGTATGTGTTTTTATATATGGTTTTTAAAGTGCAATCTTAAAATAAATACATGTTGATGAATTGAGAATAATTAAGGTTGCTACAGTCCAACTCTTTTTTGAGCGTGGTAAAACAAATATGATGAACATGGGATCAAAATACATGTCACTGCCTGATCTCGTGTCAGGGTTGGGCCTGGTTATTTGAATGGGAGACTGCTGGGAATAACACGTAGCAGTGACTTTAATACAAACTGTCGTTGTGTCCTAAGGCATGATATTTCACTCACATTACCTCGATTGAATGTCGTGTGAGGGATTAGTGATGGAAGCTGGATAGTTTGCCTAGCCAGCCAAGAATACACACCTCTCCAACACTTAACGAAGGTGTGAGATGGCCGTGATTGACATGTGGATCAGCCAATCTGGGCCGTCTGTATCAAAACAAATATGGGCGCTTTCAAGGAAAAAAAGGACTGTAGGGGACAGAGAAGTATAAGTGAAATAACTTTATCGCACAGTTCTGACGCAGCGGAGGAGGTGAAATAGTCTGGATCCCAGGCAAGTCAATAGTAATTTACCATCTCCAATTAAGGGTTGAATAAATAATGCATTAAACTGTGAAAAGACTTTGAGACTCTGTATGTAATGCTCAATGCTCAAAGTTTTTTTTTTTGAATCAGCAGTGATAGTATTAGTAGTACAAATCTAATGGCAACACAAAGGCAGAAGTCACAACAATGGTAATCCAACTCAACGCTGCATCGTCGCTGTGCTCTTCCCCTGTGGCTTTCTAACTAATAATACACAGACTTAGAATGGATACTTCTCCCAGCCTTTTGCAAATATCAAACATATTGCTTTCTGTCTCGGGGGCTGCGCACATGAGTGAGCCTCATTTGAATGCACATATACCTAGATGTGTGTAATCAGGGCAGACGGAGGAAAACCGTCTTGTTAGGCTTCATTAGATTGAAGTATTTTTATCTGCAACAATTCCTTTTGGCAATATGACCACTTACCTAAACGGATTCCTCTGGATTAAATTAGACAGTATTAGGAAAAGATTGTGATTTCATTATGGGTGATGTTATGCTAAATGTTTATTGGCATTCAACCACAATGCAAAAAGCTGCAGCCCAGAGTAAATCTAATGGATATAATGTAAATCTAATGAATATAATCTAATAGTTTATGTAAATTGAAGACAAAAATAATACATGTTGAATTTCATTAAATATTCTGTGAAAAATGAATTTGAATTTCAAACATTAAAAAAAAGCATTTTACAACCACTTTTTAAAACTCTTAGAGAAAAATGTATTTATTTTTTAGATTAGAAATTAACATTAGTCTATATTTTTGCTGATCATAACAGCTGTTTTTGTTTTAATTTTGACATTTCAGAGGGCCTTCTTCTCAAGAGGTTTCCATTATATCTTCAATCTGACTGGCCGTCTGTGATATGATATTTGTCTTGGTTCAAATGCGTGGAGTGTCCCTGAGTGCGGCCCCGTGTGTGTTTCTGATCTGCTGTATAAGGCCCTCTTGCCACCCCAGCTAACTCTTAACTCCTGTCCAAACATGCACACTTAAATTGAATTAAGTCTCCGTGCTGCAGTTAACTCCTGTCCAAACATGCACACTTAAATTGAATTAAGTCTCCGTGCTGCAGACCTCACTGAGCCCTTGAACCAACGCCTTTCACACCACACACTCTGCACTCCCACACATCCAAAGACACCATCAACTGTGTCATTTTAGATAGAAATAGAGCAATCAACTGTGTCTGGTATGAAATAAATCAAGTGCATTGAACACATTTTGATATGTACTGGTAAAGAGGAGGGCGTCTGCACAGCCTTGGGACAGTGTTGCTGCTAATTCACAGCAGCTGAGAGAGACAAAGTGTGCAGAAGGCGATGTGGAAGATGTAATCGCACCGAAGCAAACAAAAAGAGAGGTTGAAGTTTGAACTGTGAGTGTAAGTGTGGAGAAAGACTCACAAGGAGACAACACGGGATAAGGGAATAGTTGTAAATCATCTGACAATGTTGGAAATTAAAATCTGAATATAAATAATACTTATAAGATATGATAAGATATCTGACATGCGTACCGTAATTGATGGGACAATACATGATTATACTTAAAAACACGAGACCCTTTAAAAGTTTGCAAATATTCTAAATTCTGGAATGGAAGCAAAAGTGAAGTGGAACTTAATATGATTTCAATGGAGGAACTGGGATTAACCTCAGAATATCATAAAATGTGAACTATAAAGGTGATTTTGGCAAAAGAAAACCACTTTAATAGATTATGACAGCATTTTTGATGAAGGCAAAATCTAGATTTAAGACTTTACTGGACGAATACTTAGAAATTGACCACAAAAAAGTTTTTAATTTAAGATTTAATACACATTTTACCATTAATTATACTTTTTGTGACTCTAAAATACATTTTGTAATAGATAAGCAAAATAATAATTGAAAAAAATATTTACAACAAAATATTTAAAACAAAGAAAAAAGAAAGAAAAAAATCTATTACAGTCTAGTTAATATTCCCTCCAGTTGCCTTCATTCTGTAATTTTGAACTTTCTGATGACATAGCATTTTAAAGTCTGAATGTGGTGTGCAGCAAAACTACACAAAAACTATGCCTGAAAATAAACTATTAAGAATGTGCATGCTGAGTTCACTGTGATTAGTTTAAAATTACATATAATTTCCCCAAATCATCACAAAGCATGCCGGTTTTCAATAAAATCCCTCTTCTCTTTTGTAGCATCTGTCTTATATCCAAGGGAGTTTATTTTTGGTTGCGCAAATGTCAACGTTCTGGGTTGTATCTCCAGATTACTCTGCTAATTTCTCCTCCGTGTTCAGGCCAGTTCAAGTTGCTCTATTAGAAATCATGTTAACACAATATTGGAGAGGTGAGAGGATCATAAATCATGTTTTTGACAGCGGCTCTGGACATTGTTGACGGGTAATAGGAGTGTTAGTCACCTTTAATGTGTAGTGTGCGGCTGCTGGTCAGGTGGAGAAGTCATGGCAGAAATGCTGTGTGCATATGGAGTGATTATGTGTCATTATTAGACTCTAAACGCTGGCTTTCTATGGTTACATCTGCAGGTCTTTGGTAAGGAATATTTGTTGAACTGCACGTCTTTTGAAATTGATAGTTAAATATAACAGCTATGGCATTTTAATAAAGTATATGCATTGTCTGAAAAAGCAAATTTTTGGAGGGATTTAAAAAAAAAAACTAGTTCCACTCTCCAGATGTTGTAATTGCAGAGCATTTTTAAGTAAAGCTATTAAAAAAACTGAATTTTCAGAGTGATAAAATATTGAATTCTGCTGTTGTATTTTCTGTTGCGTCCGTGTAGTGAAATGTCTGCATGGGTTGGTTCTTTTCTGAGGCCACAAGCGTAAGTGCAGTGAAAGTGGGATGAGATGACTGAGCTATAGTTACTGCAGTGGTGTGTGATGGGAGTGAGCAAGGGCCAATGCAACCCAATACTCTACTACTTTGTTTGCCCGACAATGCTCAAAAGTTCATGATTGTATTATCTATGCATTATTATTACTATTATTAAAGAAGACATTTTCAAGTATTTATTGATAATCTATGACATAAGATCATTATTTTACATTGTTTTCATTGTAAACCGCAACATTGATAAGATAAGATAAGTAGAAAAAGCTTCAGTTGTAGTCATCTGTCAATGGCCATTGACAATGACTCTTGGATGAGAGTCGAAACGTCTATTTTTTATAACTGAGTCCAGATGACTACAACTGAAGCTTTTTCTACTATGGAACACGCCTGGACGAATGAGGGATTACACCGACAAGATAAGATAAGATATTTCTTTATTGTCCCACATGGGGAATTTCATTGATGCAACGCAGGTAGATACAGAAGATCAAACACACTTTAATAATTGATACAAGTCCATTGAACGGATTCTCTATTGCAGGCTTTTGATTTTGTTATTTTAATTTTTTATTTTGAAAACATCAAAAGGAAAAAAAGGGAAAAGGCCAATCAAGCATATGTCCCCCTATGTTTTGGTCACATCTGTCCCATCTGTAAATTTCGACATATTCAAGGTAAAAGTAAATTGTTCCATTATGTAAATATATATATATATATATATATATATATATATATATATATATATATATATATATATATATATAAGTTATGTATATAAGCTATGTTCCTGTCAATACATTTTTTTTGTTATTGCTTCCCTATTGCCAAAAGAACATTCCATAGGTATCCATCAATCGTTTCAATTGTTTTAGAGTTTTACATCTAAGATATATTTTTTTGAAGTCTGGCCCTACATCTTCATAGTAATATTTGATTTAATTTTGTGTTTTCATTATTTAAAATAGCTAGGAAACATGTTTGAACCGTATGTGGCCCAGAATCTGAATTCATCAAAGATAGACAATTGAATACAGAGCAGTGGGCTGAGACAGGGTACAGGTGAAAACTGTAATGTTCTAAAGACGCCTCAAATACAAGACCATAAAAATGCTCAAAAACCCTGGGGACTAATGAAGTTAAAAGCTGATAAAAGTCAACTTTGCATATCTCATGAATTGACAAAAAAAGTCCACAGATTAATTTGCAATGCTGATTTACTGGCTCTCAGGAGAGAAACAGGATATGAAGGCTGTGGCATAAAGCTTCACCTTAGATAACTCGCATGCATTGTCTATCACCTGCACATCAATGCCTCACATTATAATAGAGATAGACTTTCAGGGCGTAAAACTAGAATATGGAGTGATAGTGTGCCTTCTCAGTTTTCTCAAGCTGGGCTTAACCATATGCACAGCGATGCCCAGGCTTGTACTGTGCGACTGCATACGGCCCACAGAGACATGATAATTGTTTGTTGTGAGATGGTAATGAAGCCCTCAGGCCCAGTTAAACTAATCACTGTGGGGATAGATCAGCTGTCAGAGCCCAGAGGAGAGAGGAGACGAGAGGGACGATAAGGCAGAGGAGAAGAGAGAGGAGACGAGAGGGACGATAGAGCAGAGGAGAAGAGAGAGGAGACGAGAGAGGAGACAAGAGAGGAGACAAGAGAGGGACGATAGAGCAGAGGAGAACAGAGAAGAGACGAGAGAGGAGACAAGAGAGGAGACAAGAGAGGGACGATAGAGCAGAGGAGAAGAGAGAGGAGACGAGAGAGGAGACAAGAGAGGAGACAAGAGAGGGACGATAGCGCAGAGGAGAAGAGAGAAGAGACGAGAGAGGAGACAAGAGAGGAGACAAGAGAGGGACGATAGAGCAGAGGAGAAGAGAGAAGAGACGAGAGAGGAGACAAGAGAGGAGACAAGAGAGGGACGATAGAGCAGAGGAGAAGAGAGAGGAGACGAGAGAGGAGACAAGAGAGGAGACAAGAGAGGGACGATAGAGCAGAGGAGAACAGAGAAGAGACGAGAGAGGAGACAAGAGAGGAGACAAGAGAGGGACGATAGAGCAGAGGAGAAGAGAGAAGAGACGAGAGAGGAGACAAGAGAGGAGACGAGAGAGGGACGATAGAGCAGAGCAGAGCAGAAGAGAGAGGATACGAGAGAGGAGACAAGAGAGGAGACGAGAGAGGGACGATAGAGCAGAGGAGAAGAGAGAGGAGACGAGAGGGACGATAGAGCAGAGGAGAGCAGAAGAGAGAGGATACGAGAAGGAGACAAGAGAGGAGACGAGAGAGGGACGATAGAGCAGAGGAGAAGAGAGAGGAGACAAGAGAGGAGACAAGAGAGGAGACAAGAGAGGAGATGAGAGAGGGACGATAGAGCAGAGCAGAAGAGAGAGGAGACGAGAGAGGAGATGAGAGAGGGACGATAGAGCAGAGCAGAAGAGAGAGGAGGGAAAATAATGAATCAAAAATCAAAAATCAGTCTCTGGTATCTACTATACATTTTACCTTTGTTGGATTATGTTCTTCATCTTAATGCAACAGCTAAATGTCTGCAGTCCCTAAACACTGTGTATCATTGTGTATTAAGGTTTGTAACTGTGGTAAACTCTTCTCTGTGACCTGTGACCTGTGACCTGTGCCAGGGCTGACCCTCTTCCACAGCTCTGAGGTTCACTCTGTGGAGGACTTTATAAGAACTAGGTGTGGTCCCATGTGCACCCTGGTGCAGAGAGCTGAACATCATCGCCCCCCTCGTCCTTATAGCTCGTCGGTACCGTGAGTATGGACCAATTTGGAGAAGCAAGCCCTATAATGCTGCTCCCACAGCTTGGAACTACTTCCAATAAGAATGTAGGTTGTGTGAGCTGGTTTTACTGAGAGGTTTTCACTCAATAAAAAAAAAAAGACAAAGAGCGAGATTCCTCTTGTCTGTGTTTTCAAAATGGATTTCTGTTTGAATGTTTTCTTAATTGTCTCTTTTAAATGTGTAAATGTTTGTATGACTTATGTGCTGGTATATTTGCACTTTGCCCAGATCACCCTTGAAAAATAATCGTGTGTGTTTTAGGAGTTTGGAAGTCCTATTGGCAGACTCTTTAGCTGTGGCGGTGCAGAGTAAATCATGGAGCGCAGGTCAGGGTTGTGTGGATTACAGAGCTTACAAAACAGATTACCCTCCGGACAATGAAGAGACGTTAAACAAAAACAACAGTGGTGTAAATGAAGCTCTGCGGCTCCTACACATGTTTATGTGTGATCATGATGATGATGGTGATTGGCTAATTGCAGGCAGCCTTCAGCTCGTTGCACTGCTAGACTATGTGTGCGTGAACATGTGTGTGTGTGTGTGTGTGTCTGTGTGTGTGTGTGTGTATGTGTGTGTATGTGTGCGTGAACATGTGTGTGTGTGTGTGTGTGTGTGTGTGTGTGTGTGTATGTGTGCGTGAACATGTGTGTGTGTGTGTGTGTGTGTGTGTGTCTGTGTGTGTGTGTGTGTGTGTGTGTATGTGTGTGTGAACATGTGTGTGTGTGTGTGTGTGTGTGTCTGTGTGTGTGTGTGTGTGTGTATGTGTGTGTATGTGTGCGTGAACATGTGTGTGTGTGTGTGTGTGTGTGTCTGTGTGTGTGTGTGTGTGTGTATGTGTGTGTATGTGTGCGTGAACATGTGTGTGTGTGTGTGTGTGTGTGTGTGTGTCTGTGTGTGTGTGTGTGTGTATGTGTGCGTGAACATGTGTGTGTGTGTGTGTGTGTGTGTCTGTGTGTGTGTGTGTGTGTGTATGTGTGCGTGAACATGTGTGTGTGTGTGTGTGTGTGTGTGTGTGTGTGTATGTGTGCGTGAACATGTGTGTGTGTGTGTGTGTGTGTGTCTGTGTGTGTGTGTATATGTGTGCGTGAACATGTGTGTGTCTGTGTGTGTGTATGTGTGTGTAAACATGTGTGTGTGTGTGTGTGTGAACATATGTGTGTGAACATGTGTGTGTGTGTGTGTGTGTGTGTGTGTGTGTGTGTGAACATGTGTGTGTGTGTGTGTGAACATGTGTGTGCGTGAACATGTGTGTGTGTGTGTGTGTGTGTGTGCGTGAACATGTGTGTGTGTGTGTGTGTGTGTGTGCGTGAACATGTGTGTGTGTGTGTGTGTGTGTGCGTGAACATGTGTGTGTGTGTGTGAACATGTGTGTGTGTGTGTGTGAACATATGTGTGAACATGTGTGTGTGTGTGTGTGTGAACATGTGTGTGTGTGTGTGTGAACATATGTGTGAACATGTGTGTGTGTGTGTGTGTGTGAACATGTGTGTGTGTGTGTGAACATGTGTGTGTGTGTGTGTGTGAACATGTGTGTGTGTGTGTGAACATGTGTGTGTGTGTGAACATGTGTGTGCGTGAACATGTGTGTGTGTGTGTGTGTGAACATGTGTGTGTGTGTGTGTGTGTGTGTGTGTGTGTGCGTGAACATGTGTGTGTGTGTGTGTGTGCGTGAACATGTGTGTGTGTGTGTGTGTGTGTGTGCGTGAACATGTGTGTGTGTGTGTGTGTGTGTGTGTGTGTGCGTGAACATGTGTGTGAACATTGTGTGTGTGTGTGTGTGTGTGTGTGTGCGTGAACATGTGTGTGTGTGTGTGTGTGTGTGTGTGTGTGTGTGCGTGAACATGTGTGTGTGTGTGTGTGTGTGCGTGAACATGTGTGTGTGTGTGTGTGTGTGTGTGTGTGCGTGAACGTGTGTGTGTGTGTGTGTGTGTGCGTGAACATGTGTGTGTGTGTGTGCGTGAACATGTATGTGTGTGTGTGCGTGAACATGTGTGTGTGTGTGTGCGTGAACATGTGTGTGTTGTTCACAGGTTGCTGTATAAAGGGAGTGGGCTGCGGTGGCTGTGAGGACCATGTAATATGTTTAACTAGGCCAAAGTAGTGTTTGGAGAATTGGTAATTACCTACATCCCTTTCTGGCCATAGGGACACTGTCCAGATCTGACTCTGCTGCACACAGGGCTGCACACACCTCAACTCACAAGCACATAGTCAGTGCAGCCGGGGCTGTCTGCCAATCACCAATCATCATCCTCCTACTGAAATAAGAGTGTTATTTAGGAGAGGCAAAGAATCATGTTTTAATGCATGAATGTGCCGTACTTAGCCATGTTCTCAGTACCCATGTTGTTATTTCTAAATAGATAAAGCACAGCAGTCATTATTTGCATTTGGCAGGCTTTCTTTGATAAGTAACCAAAAGGTTTCAACACTAGTTTGGTGGTGACACACAATGTTAGAAATATTTATAGTTGTTTCCGAACTTTGCTTCATCATGAAAATGTTTAAGGTTAAGGGTGAATAGACTCGTGGTGAGTTTTTAATTGAATTACAGTATTTTCAGTACCACTGAAGAACATTTGAAGAGTCTTGTAGATCCAACTAACCACTTCTCTATGTCTCTATGAGTAAAAGAAATGGCAATATAATTGGACCCTCTCATGGAAGTGTTTGGACTATTTTTTATATTTTAATATATATTGTTGCTAAACTTTGTGCATTGATAGAAAACGTAGCATTTGTTTGGACAAAAATGGAAACTACTCTAAATTAATGGGAAGTTTGCCAGATGAGATTGTTTATAGTTATATATATACATTTTATCATTACATAAACTCTAGCTCAACTCTTAAAGGTACAGTAACATGCACAATGTATAATACAACATGGGCCAATGCAGTCAGATAACTATCACACCTGATGAGAAGTGGGCCGCTGAGGCAAACGCTCCAAAATACATTTTTGATCAAAGTCACTTATTATTATTGGGGTGAGAAGTTCAGAGTTGACGCCATACATTCAAAATATAAGAATCTAACCCGACTTTTCTCTGTCGTCTCTTCATTCTCTGGCACTTAATGCGACCAAGCCGTGACCACAATACCACATTCTACGTAAAAGGAGCCCTTTCTCTCATAATATTGACTCTGATAATGTTTTCATCCTAGTACAAGATCAGATGAAGACTTTTTTTGCCAGACAGCTCAAACACACGTCTAGCACAAGACAGAACGGCTAATGTTGCCGTTAACCTTTTTACCTCTGAATCAATAAAAGACGCTCTTTCACTTTTCCTGCTCGCTGTGAATCGAGATGCTCTTAGTTGGCCCTATCGTGCTGAGTGTTTTAAAGGAAATGGACGTGAAAATATACAGAATTGGCCGTAATTATATGTGAAGGTTTATTTAAGTTCGGAGTTGGGAGGTGAGCGGACAGACAGAAATCCAGATGAGGTGGACTGATGAAGTTGTCTGGGCCAATCTGGACGCCTGAATGGTTTGAATTTACTAGCCTGCGACAGTCAAATTGTCCTAATCACTAGGTAAATAGATACTTCCTCAAGCTATCAGACGCACACGCACAACCTCCTGCAATAAGAAAACGCTCTGTTAATTGTTGCTTTCCTAAAACACAATTATTCATAAGTGCCACTTTGTTCGATTTGTTTAAAAAGAAGCTTAAGTTTTTGCCAGGGTTCTTCTCCTTACAAAGTTTAGTTTGTACAAACTTTTCACTTAAATTCAAGCCGAGAGCCGTAGCAAGGATAGGGTTACACACCTAGTGCCCCTTTTGTGAAGTAACTGGCCCCTAATCTAACCCAATCTGGCGTCCTGCAAAACCGTATGGTGCAATATTGCTTTACATGCGTCAGGGTCTTAAGATAGGATAACAACTGATGAAGATAATTCACTCAAATGAATTAGGTTTGTTAGAGGAGGATTTGGGTGAAGTAAATCCAACCACCTTTTGTAAACATTTCATTAAAGCGTACACTGGATTGGAAAGGAGAAATTATTTAGATTTAAAAAGCATAAACAACCCATGAACATAACACAGGAAATGAGCTGGAATAAGGACAATTAGGCCACATTAGATTTCAGTACACAAAAAGTAACTAGATACTTGTACTCAACTACTGCACATATGTTTTTTAGAATCAAATTCTATGAGTTTGCGCATGTTCTAAATACTGAATAACTAGTGTTTGGTTTGATTTCATGAGTGATTTTTCTTTTCTGCAATTACAAAATATATTGATATATATATAAAATAAAATCCATCCATCCATTTTCTACCGCTTGTTCCCTTTCGGGGTCACGGGTGACTGGAGCCTATCCCAGTGACTTCGGGCCTTATATATAAAAAATAATACTGGAAAAATACAGAGTTTATCTATTTAAGGCGAGTTGACGTCAGGATGAGCCGTTCCAGAGGTTATGCATGTCATCTTTTAAAATTATGTTTATTATCATAGATATGCATTTAGTATAAATATATAACAATTGTTCGAAAACGTACTCTTATTTAATTTGACTTAGTTGCACCAAGTTTGCTACACTGTAATTGCATGATAATAGGGTAGAAATAGCTAATTAATTGTGATAAAGGGAGATAAATGTATTATACAATCCTTTTTCCTCCACACTACTCTTTCCTGGACTTCACACTGGTTTAGGTGCTGGATTGGAATTAAGATTACTGTTCAAATTTCCATCAGTAATAAAAAAGATTGTTATGGTACTATGCTAGTACTGTGCAGTAAAGGGCTAACTCAATGTAGTATTGATAAGCAAACTTTGTAGTGGTAGTTTTTGAGTTGTTATGGACGTAGAAGTAAAGAGGATAAACCTAACTTGTATTTATTCATATATATAAAGTCAAGTAGTATATTTCAGACATTATTCTATTCACTCTATGTGGCTGGCCATTTCCCATGTTTTGTGTGCTTGTGTGAGTGTAGTTTATAGCACAGGTGTAGAGTCCATGGCACACTGTAAATCAAGGCTCAGAGTCGTGTGCGTTTGACTGACCAGTGATTTGAACACTGGCCCGGGGCTCAGAGACAGAGTAACCCAACACGGTGGATCGAGTGTCTGCGCCGCCTGGTTTACACTGGGCCCACGTCTGGAACCGGAGCATCCGCCTCATGTGACCAATGTGACCAGCCCATGTCTCAGGTGGAACATGTTTCACACAGTCTCCAGGGAGGATAAGGTAGGAAAATCTTGCCACAAACTCTAAATTGAGATGAATAGACGAGCCATACGAACAATGTAAATGGTTGTGACGCGCATGAACAGTTGATACAGAGGTCAGACATTTTATTTTCTTAACTTTGTTATTTATAACTTTTGTCGAGAGGGCCTATAATTCATTTTGAAGGCTGTTTTCAGTACTATTTAGAGCTGAAATATAGCTTTGGTGCAGTTGATGTAGGCACTGAGTTTAAGTACTATATATATATATATATATATATATATATATATAGCAAGTCCCTGAAAATGCGGTAAGTTTGTTGATGCCCCAATAGCAGATGTGACTCGGTGAACGAATGAAACGAGCAAAGTAAAACAAAAAGATGCTCTGTAAATGTACTTTTTTCATGCCATATTTTGTTGACATTTTATTTACATTTAGCACAGAAAAAGGCTGTCCTTCCATTCATAATCACTTCTATTGCACTACTTAACTTTACGTTTTATATTTTATTTATAATGTACATATCATGCCGTTTTTGTATAAAGTGTTCAATGTTTGTTGTCTGTGTTGCACCGAACCACCAGGACAAGTTCCCATGTTTGTGATTTTTTCTTCATCGACAAATGGCAATAAACCCTTTTCTGATTCTGATAAATATTTCTAAAAGTGAAAATGTTCATCGCTCATTACCGGACACCTTTCCAGAGAATCCCCTGCAGAACATGACAAACATGTACAAGTGCATGATTGTCTAGACACTACAAGATCAGATATCCACATAATGTCTCTTATAGGCGCTCCCCGTCTTCAGAGCTGCTCCAAACAGCAGCAGTGAGCTTTACGGGCGCAATAATGACCGTACAGAAATACCACAGCCAGCGTCCACACTGTAAACTGTAAATGAGAAAACGGGGACAGTCCGGGCTCAGCTAATGGCGCTGTGCAGTCAGTAACAGATACAGGCTTTAGTGCATGTGTGAGGCTGCCGGCCCTGCTTAGACGTGTTTATTGCCTAATTTGGATCCCAGTTTCACCATAATGAGTTTTGTGGCATTCCCATAGCACGCCGTGTCTGGTTACAGTATATGCATAATTAGGGGACATAAACATTCAGGGCTTTGTTGGCTGATCTCAGTCTTTCAGCACTTTACTCATTTGTTTTTGGTCCCACATGAGGATTCTGGCTGGTTTGTTTTGTCTGAAGGTAACATACTTATACACATATACAGTATATATTTATTATGCTAAATACCTCGGCCATCATTTAGTTACAGTGCATACAAGATACTGCCAATAATAATAATTATTTATGATCAATTTGTTTTTTGATTTATTTTAGTGGAAAAGTGTTGAAGAAATTAAACAATTTGGGGGTTCTTGTATAACCACATTTTCATTTATATGTGCCATTAGGTGTTTGGCAAAAATGCTAAGAATATAAATGATAGTAATGCTAATGATAATAATGAAAAAAAAATAAAAAGAGGAAGAAGAAAAATAAAAATAAAAAAGAGGAAGAAATTCAATTGGACATTCATAACTTATTTCTCCAAATGCAAAATAATTATTTATCAAAGGTCAATCATTTCTTACCTCTATCCACTCTCCTTCAGTGAAACTGTTTTGAATAAGTGTCCTCGGGTCTCTCCTCACTGCGTCGGTGCGGTGCAGACACATGATGTCAATCCCACTATTTATTCTGTTTATTTTCCTCTCGCTCTCATAACACATTGGACCGTCAGAGCAGCTCTCACTCTGTGTCTTTTGGCTGGACTTAAGACGCGGTGACAGTGAAGAGTCTATTTTACTGTGAATGTGTGTTTGTGCACACGCTGCCGACAGATTTCTCTTGCACTTTACACTGACTTTGACATTAGTGATTTGCATCAGTGCGTCTATTTGTCCATAGCCAGAATAACAGGCCGCGCTCGCTCCACTACAGCCCTGTGTGTGTTTGTTAATGCTCATATTTACAAGCCTCTGATGAGAAGTGCAGTACGTTTTTCCCCGTTTATTTTCCCCATTCATGCTACTATGTTTTGGCTGAGAAGAAAAAAAAGGTTTCGGAGAGTTGTGTTTACAAGGTAGATTTGAAAAAGGCCATGACCTGCGGCTGTTTATAAGACAAGTTTAGGTTAGGAACATCTGAGAGTCTGTGCACCTCGCTGCAGGGCACACGTCTACAAATGAAATCCAGAGGAGAGAAGAATGAAGAGTCACAGACGCAAAACTGTTTTAGATGTCGTTATAATGACTTATTGATTAAGAGAAGATAAGCTATTCGTTATGATTGATATTAGTAATTGCTTTTAACGGCAGACTTATCTGTACTTTTTAAGGATAAAAAACAGACATGAATTGCTTGACTACAGCACATTTTAACAATAATTATTTTCAAATTAAAAGAGTTTCACAAATCTTTGAACCAATTTATTAGGTCACAATTTAAGACATCATCAGGCCATTTTATATAGGCTCGGCAAAATAATTAAATTATGAGTTCAAAATGTACAAAATGTATATAATTTATGCTGATAACAACAGTGTTACGTAACAATGTTTATGGCTTTTTATGTTTATGACTACTGAGATTACAAACATGAAGAAGAATGTTTAAAATGCTGGTTCATCAAATCAACTGGCTATTCATTGTTAACCGATTAAAGCAGAGTTTATGTTAGTAAGTCTAGATGGAAGGGTCCGCCACCTGCTTGTCTCCATGGAGATGTTATTACTTTGCTTTAACAGTCCTACAGTATGCCATTAAAATGATCAATGTTGCATTTACTTAATTGCAGGTGTTTTTATGACTTAAAATGAAAAACATACATTCTTACTGTGAGCTGGTTTTCCTTTCCACAGATCTGACCTGTAACTGTGCCTGGTGGCTACTTATCTCCATAAAGATGGACAGGTTCAGTGCCATACTGTGGAACACTCCAGTCAAAACACTGCACTGTACATTTGAGAGCATTCTGTAAAAACACAACATCTTTCCATCAGTCTCCTGAGTCAGACCACAGACTGCTTCATTTGACCCATTCATGAAAGCACTTTACATAACAGAGCAAGTTCAGCTGTGTGTGTGAACATCTAAAAGGACTTAACAGCACGTTTCATCATTGTTTTCACTCTCCTGTTGCTACCAGCCCCACTCTCTTACCAGCCATTCATTTACACTTGTCAAGGAGAGGGCCATTAACTGCAAAAAGCCGGCACCACATTTCTATTGCAAAACATTTGTTCGCCTGAAAGAAAAATAAATCCTTGTGACTGCATTAGGGCTGTGGTTTGGTGATTTGTTTAAGTAGATAGCGCTCACGTTCCAGCCGTCACTCTTGCTGACTCAAATCATGGAAAATAATATGTTTTTTTACCACTAAAGCTGTTCTGGGGTGAGTCCTAGCTGGGTGTAAGATAGTTATCATAGTTGTATTAGGCTTGTTTATGTGGAGGTGAGGAGACTGGAAGGAACCGGGCTGAAAAGAAATATGGCAGAATTGGACTCAATAAAACAGTTGGATTTGCTCAGTGCTCTCATAAAAGCTAGTGGTCCTGATCAAAACGACAAGAAGAAAAGCAGATTGAGTCCCATGCTTGCTCAAAATGTGTCTACCAGAATGACAGCACTTATGTAAAAGTAATTAGCAGGAAAAAAGGACTTTAAAATTAAAACAAAACAGCCAGAAACCCCATGGACATTTGCAAAACTTTGAAAAACAACATTTCAATAATACCTGATAAAAAACACTTGCTGACAACATTGTGTATCAATTTAAGGTCTAAATGGCTGAGAGTTACAATGGAAATTACTATTATTTGAGTCGAACACCAGTAACATTCACTCATTCAAAGTAATTCAGAGTCAGAAGCCCTTTATATCATGACATCACACTAAAAGCAATAAAACCAGACTTTACCTACACACTTAACCTCTAGGCTGTGACAGAACCCCTTTTCAATTTACAAGGGCAAAACATCTTACGGGTTAAAAAGTGCATGTATTGTCTTCAAGTTCGTCTTCACCCCAAACTTGAACCTGAATTTAAGACTTCTTACAGCTTCTTGTCTCGCTGCTTCACGGACTTGGTCATTTCATGACAATATCCACAGACAGGAGTGGGTGTTTTTATCTTCCCGACTTTAGTAGCTAATTCACTACACAGTATGAGGTCCTTGGAAAAGCAATGACCATACAAATTGCCCTGCCAGAACGAAACCCAACTCTAGATGACTGGTAAAATGTTCCCACACCTCTTGTTTAAAAAGTCTGTCCAATCACTCATTTCATCAACTGTTTTGTCTTCTATTTTTCTTTTATAGCGTTCATTCTTTCTTCTCTTTTGCATTTGGCTCGGTGCTTCTCTGTTGGGCTTTGTTTGAAGTCTGCTCCAGGCCTGTAAAGGGACTCCCCCGCCTGTCCCGTGGCAGTATAAATGACAGCTAGTGAAAGACGATACACTGACCCCACCATTTAAGAAAAAAAGCTCTTGATAGCCGTGCAGTTTGCTCTGTTAATCAAATTTGGCGTAATTGTCATGTGCCGAGTTTAAAGGATGCAGAGGGGAAGCCGTAAGGAGGACTCGGGGTCAGTGTCAGTCTTTAGGGGTATGTATGTGAGTTGTATCTGGTCATGCTACGTTAAAGAACTGCATTTTAGTGTAGTCTCTGAAGGCATTGTCCACCCACTCGCTGTCTGTGTCTGCCTGTCTGTTCCTATGTCTGCTCATGTTAAGTCCTCCCACCTACTCCCAGTCTTCTGGTTTCACTTTTTGGTTTTCTCCATCAGTGGATTCACTTTAAGGGAAAATCTACGTGACCACAGTCATTTAGAACAAGGTTTATGTCTTTAACTAGCCTGTAAATATAACATGGACAACATACAACTAGTAGGTATATCGATGCAGACATCATCCGGAAACACTAGTATATAATGTTCTAGATGAGCTTATTTTACACTTATATTAGGTGAACAAAAGCATTCAGAATTCGGAAAAGGAGGCAAAAGGGGAACACACCGGTAATGTGTTTTCAATGGAGGGACAGAGATTAACCTCAGTATGTCACAACATTTGCTGCATTTTTTTTTTTTTTTTTCAACTTTATAAATTAATTATTTTTTTATTTATTAATGTTTTTCAAACTTCCTATAAGTTATCTGTTCTTTTCTTCTGTATCTACCTCTGTATCTACATGTGTTGCATCAATAAAATTTCCCCATGTGGGACAATAAAGGAATACCTTATTTTATCCTAATTTAATAGGAGATTATGACAGATTTTGATGAAGGCAAAATCTTAACAGAAATGTTGAGCCCACAGGAGTTTTTCCAATGTATCCACAGATATATTACATACTTTACCTTTTTTCCTTTATATGATAATAGAAAATCAAACTGACTGAAATGTCAACCCTGGAAACTTGTTACGTATTGTCTGTTATTAAGACTTTATTCATTCAATCAGTCATTAGTAATTGAGATTCAGCGTCAGTTCAACAGTAAAAACGTTTTATGGTTTAGTTCATTTTGCCTCCAGTGTTGGAGTGCCACTCCAGTTTCAACATTCTAATGACAAAACATAGCCAGGGTCTGTTGTTGAGCATGTTAAGCATGATGTCAAAATAATAATAACATGGTTCAGTGTGTTGGTCAAAAGCAAAACTGTTGTACAGCAAAAAACAACAACACACAGATTGAACCATCTACTGTCCACAGTGGTAAAGGGATCCTCCAATCACGCACAAGAAAGGTCTGTCATTGCAGATTTAACCATTATCTATCTGCACATGTGGCTTTTCAGGGAGGCACTGTGGGTCAGCTCCGAGTCGGATGAGTTACAAAGCAATCATTTGTTGACATTCAGTTTTACATAGGACTTGTCCTTCTGTACCACAACTCACTGTATTTTATGGTGCAAGAGGTCAAGTAAATATAAGTAAATATTGACCAACTTTTTTGTAAAAACCAACATAAATTATTCAAAACACATACTCGGGCCAATAAACCAACATGTGACAGTTCTCTTTCAGTTCGGCCAAGTCTCCAGTCTGCGAGTCCCAGTGGACAACCTGCATGACTTCACATCACTCAGTGAGCTCTCGCAAAGTAACAGAGCGTTACAGCAACGGGCAAATATGCACTTTATATCGCCCACTCAACTCTTTGATTCCCCTCTCCACTCAAACTAGACTGACAGAAAGTGCAATATGGTTAGCTTCATTTAAAATCCAAGCTAGAAAATGGAAAACTGAGAGGAATTCTGGTTCTGTTGAGACTGAAGTGAAATTTGCAACATTTACAAAATCTTTAAATTCCAGAAGAACTCTATATGCGAGCAATAGAAATTTCCCCTTCTTTATTTTTGATTTAAGTTACACATTTAGTGCAACAGAACTAGTTTTAAACCTCAACCAACATTTTTTTGATGCCCTGGTTGTTCCATTTACCTGACCTTACCTTCTTGCTGTTAAAAACACACACACACAACACCCCTGTCCTCTCCTTGAACCGACACCTTAACGTGGTGGAGGGGTTTGAGCGCCCGAATGATCCCGGGAGCTATGTTGTCGGGGGCTTCATGCCCCTGGTAGGGTCTCCCAAGGCAAACAGGTCCTAGGTGACGGGTCAGACAAAGATCGGTTCAGAAGCCCCCTATGATGACAACACGAACAAGGCAGTTTACGTCGCCCGGATCGGCGTCACCGGGGCCCCATCCTGGAGCCAGGCCTGGGATGGGTGCTCCATGGCGAGCGCCTGGTGGCTGGGTCTTACCCCACGGGGCCCGGCCGGGCACAGCCCGAAAGAGCGACGTGGGGCCGCCCTCCCGTGGGCCCACCACCCGCAGGAGGATCCATAAGGGGCCGGTGCAGAGCGATCTGGGCGGCAGTCGACGGCAGGGGCCTCGGCGACCAGATCTCCAGACACAGAGACTAACTCTGGGGACATGGAATGTCACCTCGCTGGGGGGGAAAGAGCCTGAGCTTGTGCGGGAGGTTGAGCGATACCGACTAGATATAGTCGGCCTCACCTCCACGCACAGTTTGGGCTCTGGAACCCATCTCCTCGAGAGGGGCTGGACGCTCCACTTCTCTGGTGTTGCCCGCGGGGAGAGGCGGCGGGCTGGTGTGGGCTGGCTGATAGCCCCTCAGCTCAGCCGCCACGTGTTGGAGTTTACCCCGGTGAACGAGAGGGTCGCGTCCCTCCGCCTTCGGGTGGGGGACAGGTCTCTCACTGTTGTGGCGGCCTACGGGCCGAACAGCAGTGCAGAGTACCCGGCCTTCTTGGAGTCCTTGGGAGGGGTACTGGACAGTGCACCGACCGGGGACTCCGTTGTTCTACTGGGGGACTTCAACGCCCACGTGGGCAATGACAGTGACACCTGGAGAGGGGGGATCTGGAAGAACGGCTTCCCCGATCTGAACCCGAGCGGTGTTCAGTTATTAGACTTCTGTGCTAGCCACGGATTGTCCATAACGAACACCATGTTCAAGCACAAGGGTGTCCATCAGTGCACATGGCACCAGGACACCCTAGGCCGGAGGTCAATGATCGACTTTGTTGTCGTGTCATCAGACCTCCGGCCGCGTGTCTTGGACACTCGGGTGAAGAGAGGGGCAGAGTTGTCAACCGATCATCACCTGGTGGTGAGTTGGATCCGCTGGCGGAGGAGGAAGCTGGACAGACTTGGCAGACCCAAGCGCATTGTGAGGGTCTGTTGGGAACGTCTAGTGGAGCCCTCTGTCAATAGGGTATTCAACTCGCACCTCCGGGAGAGCTTCTCCCATGTCCCGGGGGAGGCTGGGGACATTGAGTCCGAGTGGACCATGTTCTCCGCCTCCATTGTTGATGCGGCTGCTCGGAGCTGTGGTCGCAAGGTCTCCGGTGCCTGTCGTGGCGGCAACCCCCGAACCCGGTGGTGGACACCGGAAGTAAGGGATGCCGTCAGACTGAAGAAGGAGGCATATCAGGCCACTCTGGCTTGTAGGTCTCCGGAGGTCATCGACGGGTATCGGCAGGCCAAGCGAGCCGCGGCTCGTGCTGTCGCAGAGGCAAAAACCCGGGCCTGGGAGGAGTTCGGGGAGGCCATGGAGGAGGACTATCGGTCGGCACCAAAGAAATTCTGGCAAACCGTCCGGCGGAAGCAGTGTCTCACCAACACCGTTTACGGTGCGGGTGGAGGCCTGCTGACCTCGACTGGGGATGTCGTCGGACGGTGGAAGGAATACTTTGAGGATCTCCTTAATCCCTCAGTCACGTCTTCCGAAGAGGAAGTAGAGACCGGGGACTCGGAGGCTGGCTCATCCATCACCCAAGCTGAAGTCACTGAGGTTGTTCGCAAACTCCTCGGTGGCAGGGCTCCGGGGGTGGATGAGATCCGCCCTGAGTACCTAAAGTATCTGGATGTTGTAGGACTGTCTTGGTTGACACGTCTCTGCAACATCGCGTGGCGTTCGGGGACCGTGCCTCTGGACTGGCAGACCGGGGTGGTGGTCCCTCTGTTCAAGAAGGGGGACCGGAGGGTGTGTTCCAACTACAGAGGGATCACACTCCTCAGCCTCCCGGGTAAGGTCTATTCCAAGGTACTGGAGAGGAGAATCCGACCGATAGTCGAACCTCGGATTCAGGAGGAGCAGAGTGGTTTTCGTCCCGGTCGTGGAACACTGGACCAGCTCTATACCCTCCATCGGGTGCTCGAGGGTTCATGGGAGTTTGCCCAACCAGTCCACATGTGCTTTGTGGATCTGGAGAAGGCTTTCGACCGTGTCCCTCGGGGTGTCCTTTGGGGGGTGCTCCGGGAGATCGGGGTCCGGGGCCCTTTGCTCAGGGCTGTCCGGTCCCTGTATGACCGGAGCAGGAGCTGTGTTCGCATTGCCGGCAGTAAGTCAGACCTGTCCCCAGTGCATGTTGGACTCCGCCAGGGCTGCCCTTTGTCGCCGGTTCTGTTCATAATTTTTATGGACAGAATTTCTAGGCGCAGTCAGGGGTCGGAGGGTGTCCGGTTTGGGGACCACAGGATCTCATATCTGCTGTTTGCAGACGATGTTGTCCTGATGGCTCCATCCAACCCGGACCTGCAACATGCACTGGGATGGTTTTCAGCCGAGTGTGAAGCGGCTGGGATGAGAATCAGCACCTCCAAATCCGAGGCCATGGTTCTCGACCGGAAAAAGGTGGCTTGCCCTCTCCAGGTGGATGGAGAGTTCTTGCCCCAAGTGGAGGAGTTCAAGTATCTCGGGGTCTTGTTCACGAGTGAGGGAAGGATGGAGCGTGAGATCGACAGGCGGATCGGTGCAGCGGCTGCAGTGATGCAGTCGCTGCATCGGACCGTTGTGGTAAAGAAGGAGCTGAGTCGAAAGACAAAGCTCTCGATTTTCCGGTCAATCTACGTTCCTACCCTCACCTATGGTCATGAGCTTTGGGTAGTGACCGAAAGGACAAGATCGCGGATACAAGCGGTCGAAATGAGTTTCCTCCGCCGTGTGGCTGGGCGCTCCCTTAGAGATAAGGTGAGGAGCTCGGCCACACGGGGGGAGCTCGGAGTAGAGCCGCTGCTCCTCCACGTCGAGAGGAGCCAGCTGAGGTGGCTCGGGCATCTGTTCCGGATGCCTCCTGGGCGCCTCCCTCGGGAGGTGTTTCAGGCATGTCCCACCGGGAAGAGGCCCCGGGGAAGACCCAGGACATGCTGGAGAGACTATGTCTCTCGGCTGGCCTGGGAACGCCTCGGGATCCCCCCGGAGGAGTTAGAGGAAGAGTCTGGGGAGAAGGAAGTCTGGGAGTCCCTGCTCAGACTGCTGCCCCCGCGACCCGGCCCCGGATAAAGCGGCAGAAGATGGATGGATGGATGGATGGACAACACCCCTGTGGAGGTAACCTTCAGAATCTGTATTCTGCCCCATTTACTCCATTGGCTCCTTCACATCACATGTCAATCTTTTCGGCCAATCAGAATCTTCACCATGGGATATTTTTATACCAGGCACTTGTTGTTGAGCACACTCCTGTAAAAATTGTGTTAGGGTGGAAGCAGCCCCATCTTGGGTTACAGCCCATGTGTGTGTCTGCATGTATGTGTGTGGCTTGCAACCGGATAGGCCAGGGAAGGTTGTGCTAATATGTCCTGAAGAATGCCAATGACGAGGTGCTAACTCGCAGTGATTGCAACTGCTGGTGGCACAGAGAAGAGCCGTGCAGAGAGAGAGTGAGCGAGAGAAAGAGGAAGAGGAGAGGGGGCACAGAGGGTGTGGTCTGCTTTTATTCGTGACTGTGGAAAGGTCCCATCATGCTTCATGTTGACAGGACATATGTCAAATTGAAATGATGCAACGTAACAAAAGCTCATCTGTCAAATAGAAGCTGTCCAAATAAGTGGAGACTTGGATATATTAAAGGAGATTAATTAAGTAGATCATTTGTTAATTGTAAAATGTGATGTAGACCAAAGATGGCTTAGTAAAAGTTTTTATTTTTGAAGAACGGCTACTGAACATTTTAACCCAATGTGTATGTCTTGAAGTCTATAACAGTTGTAGCAGGATATGGGGAGAGAGAGTGAGTATAAACATTCAGAAAATGGCTGAGGGCTGGATTCGAACTCATGATGCCGCTGTGGCAACCACACATGTGCAACGCCCTTAGCTACAGCAACACCGGCGATCACAGAAGTCTGAATATTTTTGATAATCCCAACTGCCTCAATACAAAGATGTGGGCGGGAATAAGGGGTACGTGAAAACAGCTTCAGATGCAGGACAATACGGGACATCTCAAACATCCATGAATCAATCAAAATGCAACTGTGAGTAAGTTAACTATCAAGGAACACCATTGTAACATAGTTCAAAGCTCATAAAAGTCCATATGGTGTAATATTTCCCTTTATTATTAAGCTGTTTTGTTTTATTTTTCAAAATTATATTTAATTATATTGAGCAAGTTTAGTAAGAGTCCCTCATCTGTTTGATGCAGTGGTGTTGGAACATTAAATAACAGAAACTCACTCAAAAGAAGAGAGATTTCAATATTCGACCCCATTATATTCAAAGCTGAATTGTATTTGAAATATTAGTTTATTTTTCATGTTATAACCCACCACTGCTGAGAGGATTAGAATGTATGTGTTTGTGAAGGTCTGTATTCTCTTGTTTGCTGTAGAACCGACAGTTGAACTGAATATCTAATATTGTCAATGTTTGCTTTTGTTTGCTGAAATTCTAACTGTATGCTGTAAGTTTATATCTACGGTTACAATCACAAGATGTAATATTAATTCCTGCCTATTTGTATGTTTATGGGCTTGACGTCACCTGCCACATAGGTGTGTACACCTGGCTCTATTTGTATAAGAATGGGCTTGTCCCTGTCTGCGTCTCTGTGGATATGTGTGTTTATCGATACAGCTAATGGATTTTCTGCTGGCCCGAGTTTGTTTGTGCAGTAACTCAATCCGGCTGTGGGTTTATAAGGCAGCTCTTCAGAATAGAAGCATGACTCATGAGACTGTCCAACACGAACGCCGATGACCTGACACCGAGCTCAGGTAACGGGAGACGGAGCGACCAAGAACCTGTGATGATTGATGGACATATGGATCCTTCTGAAACCAGACGATATGTATTCCGCCAAAACGAGATTACATTTCAAGAGAGAGAGAAAAAGGCCCCCACATCTGGACACAACTGACCCTGAGACTTGAACAAACACTTCTTTTTAAATTAAAGTTTAACTATCAGTGAGGAAATGGATGAAATTGACAAGAGCAATCATTTGTGACATGGTGATCAGACTACTGACAAAACACAAGCATATGAATCCGTCTCTCTGCGTGCTGCCCGGTGGTCGAGTGGTTAAGGCACAGCACATATGCCAGGCTCTAAGTGCAGCCGGTCACAGTGTTGTGAGTGTGAATCGTGACTGATAATTTACTGCATGTCCTCCCTTCTCTCTCATCCACCATTTCACACTCTCCTGTCTAATAAAGCCTATGGGCCAAAAAAGCTTTAAAAAAAATAATAATAATTTGCCTCTCTGTGCAGAAGTATACCATAATGTTGGATTGTCTTTTTGTATTGTGTTTTATATTTTCATTGAGCATGGAAATTAAGCAAATTTGGTTACGTTAGAATGGCAATTTTGTGCGCTGCTCGGTGGTGGAGTGTGTTGCGGCACAGCAGACGTATGCGAGACTCCAAGTGCAGCCGGACCACAGTGTCGTGGGTTTGAATACCGACAGTATACTGCATGTCCTCCCCTGTCTCTCACACCACATTTCATTGCGGTCTTTCCGGTCTAATAAAGCCTTCGGGCCAAAAAAAAAAGAATGGCAACTTTGCAGGGAGTTGCAACAGTGACAATAAAACAAAAAGTAAGATATTTACCCTTGTTTTATCAGATTTTTCTGTCCATATCTGTCCATGTCCATATACTGCATAAAAAGGACCATTTCCAACCTCGTCCATATATAACAAAGAACCAGCCGGTCACTACCAGAAACTGAACACAAATGAAGGGTATTAAGATAAAATAGTACATTTCCTGTCCATCCCAACTGACTCTAATATGAGTATCTTTTCCACCAATCTCCTGTGAATCCTTCAGTGCAACTCCATTCGTCCTCTAGCATTGTTCTGAGAAAAGAAAAAAAAAAAACACAGAGGAGAGATCGTCTTACCTTTTCAGGAAGACACAAAAAAACAGGCTGAACCTAAAACTTCCCAAAACCTTTGGGAGCGCAAAGGAAAGTGCGGGTGGGAGGAGGTGGGCCAGACGGCTGAAATATTTTTGAAAGTTGGAGGCTGGTCTGGTAATATCGACATTTATACCTGAAATTAATGATACTCAAATTCAATGCAATAAAAAGTGAAACGTTATTAAATAGCATTAAATCATCTAAACGAGACTTATTCTTACGCTCATCTTGCCAGAGTGACTCATTGACATTTAACCTGGCATTTCTGTGATTCATAGCCGTAATTAAACTGTTCATTTAGACAACAAGCGTCTCAAATGACATAATTGGTTGTAACTTACCATTAACTAGTACTTTATTGACAATAAATATGTCTAAACACCTATAACAACTAATGGTAAATACTGTTTGCACAAGACTCTAAATATATAGAGATGAATATGATAAATCAAAACATAATTTGTAATAATTTGTGAAGGAAATGGGTAGAAAATTATAGGTCCCACTGTGATGAAGTGAGGCTATATATTTTTCATGTTACACAATCCTCATTTGTCACAGTAATACTATTAAAATGCATCAATGCACTTTTTTGGACTCGCAAGTTGTTTTAGATGTAGAACCGAGCCACACCTTAAAAAAAAAAGAAAAAAAAAAAAAAAAAAAAAAACTATAGTGGTGAAACTATATGTTAACAGTTTAAAGTGATATTTCCCATGAGCGTGTACTTAAAGAACAAAGCATATCATCAGTGGGGATTTCACAGAAGGATGAGATTTCATGTATGCAGACAAACGCATGGAAGTCGCAGTTTATCGCAGTGATTAGGTATGTATGCGAAAACAGTGCACAGTGACTTACTTGCCCTCTAGATAAGGAGGTACAAGTTTCCAGCGTTTACTGCGGTCGTATCCTGTTACTAAGACTGTGCTCTGGGCCTGCACCCACACACACCGGCCTGGGGCAGAGGAACAGCAGCTTCCACCACCGAGCGTCTTTCTCACACTTTCACTGCGTTACCTTTTCACCTCCTCACACCTGTTCAAGGAGGAGACCAAAACATTTGCCTCATTATGCACAGGATTATTCTCGTTCATAAGTAGCAATGACTCAGAAATTCCACACTGGAAAACTACAAAACGTCTATTCAAAGGTCACTTCTTGTTGGCATTTGACAATTTAAAAGACTATTGCGTACATATTTAGACCAAATGCCCCTTACATAACACAAGAACTGCCCTTTTTTAGCCTGGGTATCAGACAAGAACAACTAGATCATACAACTTATCTTTAAAAAATATAGATGGCAGTGGTGAGGTGATAAATAAAAGTGCTGTATTGAAGTGTGAAGAGTCCTTAAAACAAGACTGACAGCATTTTACAACTGCTTAGAGTCTCTTTAAACCTTAAAAGCTGTGCGTCTAGGTGCATTTTCTATCAAACTGTGAGAATATTTTGGACCTGTCTCTGACTTTCTCAGAGATTACAACAGGAGGGATGTGAGGCACTTCCTGAAGGGTCAGAGGTCGTGACCCTACACACAAAGTTATATGAAGGTCATGTGAAAGTCTCACTTACTTATGACACATTCTCTCTTTGATTCCATGTCTCATAACAACAATTGACAATCTTACAGAAAGTACATTTCTGTATAAACAATTAAAATTATATAACATGTTTGTTTGTGAATCACATAACCATAACCAAAACTACTGAGGCATCATCTGGAATTTACGACATGACTACCGTATTTTCCGGACAATAAGTCACAACGGAGTATGAAATGCGGTTGCGAGAGTGAAAATAACAAATAATATTACGTATAAGTATATAAGTATAAATATAAGTATAAGTCGCACCCCAGCCAAAACTATGAAGAAAGGTGCTACTTATAGTCCGGAAAATATAGTAAATAGGCCATGACACTACAGACTTTTTTCATCATTCATGTCTCCCGCGTTACGAGACACACTGTCCCTATTCTCTGCACCAAAGCCCAGACCTCGACTCCCGGCCTGCTCTAAGTGTGGGATGAGTCCGGCCTATCGTCAGCTCATTCTGGAGGATGGACAGCTCCCACTGCCCTCACTGGTAAACAGCAGGTTTTAGGTGACACCAAAGGAATGCAGAAAATGGTCTTTCATAATATGCTGCTGGCTAACGCTGCAGGCCGGGTCAATGGCTTTCATTTTTATGAGGTAATCTGGAGGTGAGTGTTGACCCATCCGTCTGAGCGTGCCTCTGCTGCCTGTCATTCTATCTATGTGTTTTTGTATGAAAGGGGGGCAGAAGAGGATAACTAGACCATTTAAACAAGACATATTTGAGTTTATGATTGGTGTTCACTTGGTTATTAGCCAGGCTATTATTACCTTCATTTGAAACCTCCTAACTGTAATTAATGCAAATTAATTGTGACTGTGTTTTAGATTTGCCTAGTGAATTCATGAATGTGAACGCCATTAAATGAAGAAACTTTTCACTTCAAAATGTATTTGTTAAAAAAATCATGTATCCTTGGATCTATTCACTCTCCCACATTATGCCAGATATAATGGTGCACATCTTGTACTTTAATTATATTGACAAACTGGAATAATTGCATCTGTCAATATCTGATGACAACTGTATTTCCTTTCAGTAGAACAAGGTAACCTTGAGAATATAGACACAGTGTCTCATTTCTACGGTTTTGTGGTTTACAGTTATTCCAATGATTTCCTTGTACCTGGTTTAGCTGCCAGGTGTGTGCATGTGCAACTAGGGCTTTGATACAGTCAGCGCAAAGTCACCAAGAGTTCATCCAACATGAACGGGAGCATCTGCCAAAGGCGTCATGTCCCAACAACATAGCAGGGAAACTCACCACCTCACAAACAGGTTTTTGCATTACAAGTAAAACAATGCCCTCTGTATTTTTGTTTTTTTTGATGATCTCTTAACAACTACAGTTGGTGTGGGCCAGGCGGTTGGGTGAGCTGGATCATGTTTTATGGACAATAAAGCACTTTCTGTTATATTTTGTGTATGAAATGTGCTTTAAAAATAAATAATATTTGGTTGATTGATAGAGTGGAGTTGAAATGGCCAATCAGTGGGGGATAAATCGTTTTGTAGAATTAGAAAACTATCCCAATCCAATATTTACAATAAGTAATTGAATTATTAGGTATAAGGTCAGTTATTTGCACTATATAAACAGAACCCCATTTCTGGCATCTTTAGTTCCCCTGGAGAACTGGTGGAAGTCCCCGCTGTGAAAGCTGAGAAGGGCTGGGTCTCCTGCTCTGGTGTGGTGCAAGTCCCTTGGCCTGTTCCCACCAAAGTCCCTCTGTTTGGGGCTAAGAATCCCATTTCTGGGCCTCCCAGAACCTGGCCATACACTGACATAAGCCGAACCGCCTGGAGCTGGTGCCAGGGCTAGGAGAGCAGAGCTCAAATGTAAATGAAGTTGTAGAAGAGAGCAGACTAACCAGTCTGACAATGACTCCTTTACCGGGGAGATCAAGAATGTCTGGTGCAGTGTGCGGCACAAGCAGAGGCTGTATAATGATCACTACGTGTAGTGGAAGCTCTGTAGTGCACTTCTGAATTCCCCTTTAGTGCCCCCATTAGGCAGGCCCTGGAGACAAATACATTCAACACTTCATTCATTATATCCAGCCCTGGGCTGTCATCTGTGGACTCACAGACATATACAGTCTCATACAGTAATCCTCAGATGACCATGAGCCAGTGTGCTCAGCAGACATTAACGTGATCCTTCACACGTCCATATGTAAAGCATGTTAGTGATACAGCCCTGAATGCAGCATAATCCCCACTGGGACCACGCCATCTCAAAGTGTATGCAGTCAAAACACAGCAGATAAAAGGCACTTTCTCTTTCCCTTTTACTGCCGAAACTGTCTTGTAATGAGCAATAACACACTGTGTACACCGTCGAACATGTACAGTACAGGGATTACAAACATAATAGCCTTGTTTTTATTGGTTTGCTTTGGAGTGTTGTGTTTCCATTGTCTAAAGTGAACCATAGCGGGCCTTTTGAGGGGTCCGAAGGGGTCCAAAGTGAGCCTAAGCGGTTGTCCAAGGTACTGTCTCACAAAGCCTGGTCAAAGTCAAAGCCAAAGTCTAGCCCTCTTTGGCTTTAGGTTTGCTTTAGCTGAGGAGGGCTAGACACCTCAGCACAAAACTTGGATATGAGAGAACATGGACAAAACCAAGGTGAAATTAAAGCCGCAAGCGGCATCCAACGGCCCTCGCGGGCCGCCGGCCTTCCGACTCTGCGCTTTCGACTTGATGAAGATGGCGCCCTTATTGTGCGTTGAATTAAAAAAGAACTTGACAGACGGCGACACAATGGACATGGCCAATCCAGTGCAAATCAACACAAGTGTCAGTCAAATTTGCTGCGCGGCCGCACAGAGACTGTAGCACTTAGAATATAAATATGGATAACTTTTGATGCCCCGCTTGTATAGATGATATTTCCCAAAGTAAAGCTTGATCGGGCTATTGCCCACGGAGGAGTTTGTTAAAATGTGAAGCGTAAATGTGAACATTTCAAGGATTTGGCGTTTTTCCCATTTGTGACATATATTTGCAGCTCCACGGCACAGAGACCGTACCACTTAAAATCAAAATATGAATAACTTTTGATGCCCCGTTTGTGTAGATGATTTTCCCCAAATATGAACTTGATCGAACAATCGCCCTAGGAGGAGTTTGTTAGAGTGTGAAGCGTAAAAATGTCATTTTAGAGCTTTTGCGGTTTCCCCATAGGAATAACATGGGACGTTTCTGTCATCGCTACGGCTACGCTGTACACAATATGACTTTGGCTCCCATACTTTTATTTTGGGGATGGCAAATGAGAATTTTGTGCAAAATGTTATGTCATTTGGAAAAACTCTATTGTTTAAAGGCCACTCTGAAGGCCAAATAGTCCAAATTCTGGGTAAAGTCCGGAGACCGTAAATGTTATCCTTAAAATTTGAATAACTTTAGATGCCCCACTTGTCTAGAGGACGTACACCGATTTTGAGGTTGGTGGGCAAAACGCCCTAGAAGGAGTTCGTTAAAGTGTGAAACAGAAAGATGTGGATATTCGAGAGATTTTGCGGTTTTCCCATAGGGATAACATGGGAGGTTTATGTCATCGCTACGACTACGCCGTAAAAAATAAGGCATTTGTCTGATTGGCTTTTTTGATCGGTACGCCAAAATAGAATTTTGGGTAAAGTTTAGAACATTTTGGTAAAACTAATTTTTGACCTTCAATGTTAATGTAAAGGTCACTCTGTAGGGGGCGCTATCGCGCCCATTTCAATTTTGTCATCATAAACTGGTCCAAACTAGAAAGTTTAACAACTGATTCAAATTTGGTCCTAATCGGACTTGTTTTGATCAAATGGGCTGCACACATACCGTAAAAGGTATCCCAAACAATTGAATAACTTTAGATGCCCCACTTGTCCAGAGGACGTACACTGATTTTGAAGTCGGTGGGCAAAACGCCCTAGGAGGAGTTCGTCAAAGTTTGACGTGAACAAAATGGCTAACACAGCGTGTTTTCATTTTCAAAGGAAGATGGCGGGCATAGGGTAAGTCTGGGGGCGTGGCCACAATAATATTTGTTTTTTGTCCTCACAAGAGGAATGCGTGTTCCGAATTTCGTAGCTCTACGACAAAGTTGACCTCGGGGCGTCTCCCATAGGCGCAATGTATTTTGACTTTTGTCGGTGGCGCTGTCGCGCCATTTTTTAACAAAAAAAAAATGGCCCAGAAAAAACTACATTTTTCGCCGATTCTGAATTTTGGGTAAAGTTTGATGAGTTTTTGAGCATGTTCAGGGGGTAAAATTAGAGCTCAAAAAGCAGAAGAACAAGACAAATAATAAAAATTAAAGCCGCAAGCGGCAATGATCGGCCCTCGCCACGCCGCCGCCACTACGCCGCCACGCCGCAAGAGGAGGGGGCGCTAACGCGCCCCAATGGTCCTTTTATTACGCCTACTACTGAATCTGTGACGCTGTCACATCTTCTCCCCTTTGTTTTACCATCAAAAAGCAATTTTATTTTGAATTCTTGGCAAAGTGTGCGGCTTTGCCGCACAGAGACCGTGACTTTTTGAATAAAAATGTGGATAACTTTTGATGGTCCACCCCTGAAGATGAGTCTCACCAAATTTCAGGCTAACGCCCTGGGAGGAGTTCGCTAAAGTGTAAACATGTTCTGGCGATTTCCCCATTGGAATAACATGGGAGGTTTTGGTCATCGCTACGGCAACGTCATAACAATTATGACATGGGTCTCATTGACTTTTTGATGGGGATGCTAAAATTGAGTTGTGTGTCAAATTTCATATAATTTCGCAAAACTAAACATTTAACCTCCATATAAAATCTGTAGGGGGCGCTGTGGTGCCAAATGAATTTATTTCACTTCAAGTAGGTTTAGGGCAAAGAGTTTAACAACTGATTCTAATTTGACGCATTTCTGACTTTATCTGCGCAAACGGCAGAAATGTTAAATTTGGGAGATTTCTGAAATTCTAGCTAAAGTTTGCGGCTTCGCCGCTCAGAGACCGTGACAGGTATCAATGTAATTTGAATAACTTTTGATGTCCCACTCCTCAGTACCATTTTCACCAAATTTCAGCTTTTTAGAGCCAACGCCCTGGGAGGAGTTCGTAAAAGTACGACGTTTGGAAAAACTCCCGAGTCATGCTTAGCCATTTTTTAAACAATATGGCCGACGGCGTTGCCGTAATAATATTTTTTACTTCTCTTGTCACCATCTACCTCTGCGCCAAATTTCATGATTCTACGATCAGATTTTTTTTGGGTCATTTCCTATCTCTCAATGCATTTTTGGTACATTTGGGGGCGCTGACGCGCCAATTTTTTTTTATTTTAGAAAAGGGAAATAGCCAGAATGTAGAGAGGCACGATTTTTAGAGGTGTGCAAATTTTTGTGACTTTTCGTCAATGTTCACTGGGTGAAAAATAGTGGGGTTGGTCCCGAGAAGAAAGAAGAAAGAAAGAAAGAAAGAATAATATTCCGATGCGAAAACAATATTTCCCATTTTTCAAATATCATAAACTATACATTTTCGGAAAGCGCTCGCGCTTTCCTACCTCATGGTGTGGGTCCCTGGTCACTGACGGGTACTTTCGTTAATTTTGAGTTGGCCCTCTATACAGTAATAATGTTCAATTTTTGCATTACATGCTTATATGCACGGAACATGCAAGAGATGGGGAACATATTCGTGAGCTACTTAGCGCAAATGAGTGCTTTACATTGGGATGACGACCGCTTCGCCCGTTTACAACGATAATGTTCCATTTTCCTACTACTAATTAGTATGCACGGGGCGTGCGTGAGTGAAGGAGTGCGTTAGTGAGTGTTTGGAAGTGGGCGAGCGCTTTGCGCTCGATTTCGTGCGCACTACGTGCGCACTTTCGCAGCCGTGCTTTGCACGGCCTTATGAGATTAATAGGCCTCTCGCCAGCTTGTGGCGCTCGGCCCTAATAATAATATTTTTAGCAAAAACAATATAGTCGTTTCCACTATAACAACAAATTATACATCGTTTGAAAGCTCTAAGCCTTCCCGATGCCGCCATGGGGTGAAATCATCATTACGAGCGCTTACGCGCTCGTCACTCCCTATTCCGTTGGGATGCCCCGCCCACTCCCCATAAACTTCCATTGATTTGAGCAGATACAAGCATGGCCCAAGCCTGCGGCATGGATTCTCGCGTATGGGACGATGCCAGGAGGGTTTTTGGAGGAATGCAGCGTTTTGCGCTGCTGTTGTCAACAATGAGTGAATGGGCGTAGCCCATTCACTCATTGTTGACTATTTCTGTCATAGCAGGAGTAAGTATGCATGATCCATGCCTTCGGTATTGGCTAGTTCACTGTACTTGCCAGGGGCGACGGGGTCAGACAGTTGCAATGCTGCCTTCGGCAGCATTGCGGGAGCAATAGGCCCTCCGCCCTGCTGGGGCTCGGGCCTAAAAAGTAAATATAAGAAAATAATAATTTCACATCAAATGCGCATGGATAAACAGGAAACAGCTCTTGCCTATGCATCCACTTTGTTGGCTCAACATAAAATTTGCCATTACTGTTAATACTTAATAATCAGGACAATTTTGTCAAGAAATTATTCTTTTTGCCCTGAGCAGGTCCTATAGCCGTATGGTGACTATATTTGTGTCTGTTTTGTTAGGCTTTCTGACCCTGTCACACAGCTCTGTGCTGAGGACAATAAAAGGAGGAATAAGATGGAAGGATGATGGAGGATACAAGTGTCTTGTGAAAATAAACATGTGAAAGGAACACACCACATGCTGGAGTCGAGTTCCTCTGTTGTGACGACAGAGAGTGTGATGCAGCACGCCACCGTAACCAGAGCCACACAAAAGAAGACAATTCACATAATCAGAGGTGGCTAAAACTATGGTTACTCCGATCAGTACCACAATATATTATATACAAAAGAATAAGCCTAATTTCGATGGGACACTAGAGTATGATCCAAAGAACCTCCTGAGACACAAGACACACATGCAAACTGCAATTAGAAATGTCCCACATGGTCAAGGAATTAACCTCAAGATATTTTACTTTGAAGCGCTATTGCAAGCAATTTAACCACACTTCATTAGACACAGACATTTTATAACCACTCTCCAGACATGCAGTAGCCAGTAATGCAATAGAAGAGGGTTTTTTCATAATAATAAAAGTCAATAATATTATGTCCCTATAAAAATTAAAGTTTAGCTGAGTTTTGAACAGAGCAAAAGAAAAGTTCATCCTTATGTGAAAACGTAAACTACATATTTATCCAAACAAAGAGAAAGTGGAAACATTTAAATTTACACCAATGGGCATGTCATGCTCCAAAACTCTCTTAACGACCCTCAGTGTTTGTACAGTATACAGTTAACGTTGTTCATGATACCGGATCTAAGCTCAGCTATCAGTAACAGCACGGTGTAAAAAAAACATTACAATGTTTCTCTTTCTATTTCCGTCCGACACTCATCTTCTCTGCCTCACCTGAGCTAAAGGTCCTGGGAACAACATACGCACTCCAGCTCTGACTGACAGTCCATGGCCCACAGGCAGCCGCCCCGCCTTCAGGTGAGTTTGGACCGGATCAGGTATCACACAGAGCCCCCTCATTCATCTCCTGCCTTCACTTGTCTTTTTCATGAACCAAACTCAGGAGCCATTGGCCAGAAAGTCACATTCTTACTGTCCCTACATAATATGAAAAAGGGACACAATTTGACATTCATCCACACACTTTGTTGAGCACAAAACAACATAAGAATACAGAACATGCCAAAAACGCTCTCCAAACCAGGGCACTCATGGCTGTGTTTGTGTGCATGAGAGAGGAGCCTAAGGTGCTGAGGGTTCAATTACAGCCAAGCTTCCTTTCCCAGGTAAAAGAGTCAAGCGAAGAGTCGGTGTACAATCTCCGCCTCAGGGTGCTACTGTAGCGGTCCTGCCCTGCTGCACCTCAGCCAGCACCCAGCCTGTCACATCTCCATGTTCAAGAACAAGTATAAATACATGAAGCAATGTTCTTCAGCTGAAACTAGCAATAGCACAGCCGCCAAATTTTGATCCAATTATTCTACAAATATAAGAAAAACATGTCAAAGAACATTTTGCATTTGTTCACACTTGCCCTTGTATGGTCTTGGTTTAATTAAGAATTTATTCCTTCTTTTATTTCTTATTTATGTGGTGTGTGCTCAGTCATAAATTGTACTGTTAATGTTTTACTTAATATAAGAAAGTCCACGTCTTGACAATAAAAGATAAAAAAAAAACATAGCTGAACCTTGGGTGTGTGAATGAGACAGACCATAAGGATCAGTACGATAAACAAATGGAAATACATCATTTTCTGAGTCACTTAAACTAAAGTGCCACAAAATGTGCCACACTATAAAGACATGAACTTAATCTGTTCAAAGTAATACATCTCAAACAGGGCAAACAATATATAAATTAAATTTGAATTATTAAAACTAATATCCTAATACCTCTAGGATATGTATTTGTAATAGTGTAGTCTGGCAAATCTGGCAGACCGGCCGGTGTGTGCTGTTCTCGTTCAGCAATACTACAGAAGTGACAAAGCACAGAAGCAGAAGCCATGGCGGACCTCCTCCTCTCTCCCTGTTGGCGTCAGATGAACCAGCCACAACACAAAGAGGCTGGGGAGATGACTAAAACTGCCTCTCATTCATCTCTCTAACTCAGCCAACATAAATATCAATGGAATGAATTTCCATCAATTTGTCTTCAATTTTTCACCATTTGAAAAGAGACATTTTATTAAAGCAGCAACTAGGATTTATGAAAGGGATTTATGAAATCAATATGAAATTATTTATTGGCTAAAATGTCTTTACTATCTTAGTAAAATAATATAAGTTTCTTAATTTCAATGTGACTCATTAAGAGTTGATAGCAGTATTTTTTTGTGGTGACCCACATTCGACTCGTGACTATATAGGTCCATATTTTAGTAAAGTTCAAGTATAAAGCCTGCATTTATGAAATAGCTTCTAAAATTACTACATATACAGATGATAGATATTCGAATACTGCTTAATTAGACACTACATACATATAAAGCAGTTCTACAAGACTACAAGTTACATTGTCAAAATTATTGAATATATTTGGTTCAGGCCTTCATCGTCATGAGAACCACCACTGAGCTCTTTGCATCAGTCATGGACGGTATAAATAAGTGGAAGGGACACAATACTGTTTGGCTCCAGCCATTTGAAGCCAATCGTGGCTAGCGATTATAGCGGCTAATTTGGAGCAGAGTTACATATGTGGAAATCTGAGTGCATGATCCATGGCAACCACAGAACCAATCAGGAGCGAGGTTGCAGAAGGTTCTCGCTCCTTCCCGAGCCGTGTTTGCACCTGTTGCTACTGCGTACTGGAGTGGACCCCGGCAAAGACGGCACTTGATTGGTCGGTTATTATTGTATTATCTTGATTTACAAAGACAATAAAAAATACCAGTAGAGTATGTAGAGCTTTTTAAAACGAACTATTTAAAGCCAGAATGGCAAGCAGTTAAAGGTGCAGAAAGGTGCAGTGAACGGGAGCCAATTCGCACTCAGGCTCACTTCCTATTTGGCACACGTAGTCCACTCATTTATACAGTCCATGGCATTAGCTTCAATCACAGCCTACTATCAATGGACATTATGGCCTCAACAAACTGCACAGAAGAGAATTTGATGAAATTGTTCTTCAGAAACAATTAAAAAAAAAAAGTAAAACTGACTTGTAATTTCAGTTCCAAGAATTCCCTGTATTTCTACATATCAAAATGTACTGGAAATACTAATAGCAATCAAATACCCCAAAGTTGAGACACACACGGGAAGCGGTTTCCAGTGAAGGAGAAATACTATTAAACTCTTAACTGTACTTTACAAATGGTCTGCCAATTGTCTCTGGAGTATCACGTGACCCTGAGCTGCTCCTGTGATTGGCTGGCTGGCAGAAATGCAAGAGTATCAGGTTAGCGATTGATTGGGTGGTGTGTGGTGGAACAGATGGAGCAGGGAGGAAGTGTTTTCCCAGGAAACTATACAACACCACTGGATTTTCCCAATAGGCAGGTGAGGCAGACCCACACAAAGTCTAACAAGGCAAATCCTGCACCCCCTTTTTCTCCCTCTCTCTTATTCTCTTTCTCTGTCTCTCTCTCCCTCAGACTCTCTCTCTAGCACTCAGTGGCTATTTGGTTGTGCATAGATCTTCATTATGTTTAATTACCTTCTTGGGTTTCACTGGAAAGAGTCCGCTTGTAAGTGCGGTGGGGGCGTTCTTTCCCTCTCCTCATTTGCCATAAGAGGCACAATGAATAAAAGACAAAAAGCAGGATTGACAGAATTTTCCGCAACTGGATTTATTTTGGAACTGGAGTGAAAAATCAGTCTGTAATTTCGCTTCGCCCTAGACAAGATTTATGTTGTTATTGGCTTATCCCAGGAAAGATCAAAGCCCAGGTGACACTGTGTGAAAACTGTGGGATTAATTAAAATGTATGTTGCTTAGGTTATTGAATACACACCACCCACAAATATTCCTCCATTTCAGTCCAAACCTTCCAAACAGCTACTTTCCATTCAATTGGTCCAATTTCTGAGCTAGAAAGACTTTAAGGTGCTCCATCACAGCCGCAGCAAAACTTTGGCCTCCTAAGGCCCTCTATCTATCTTTCCCTCTTCACCAACAAAGTTGATTTGTTCAATAAACAATCAGAATTGCCATTTCACATATTTGCCCATGTCTGTTGAAATCCAATGTTGACAAGATGCACAAGCACACAATATTGTCCTCGGTCAAAGATATAAGGGTTGATTCCCATGACTACAATAAACTAGTTTCGTACCTTTCCATAACAGACTATATATGCCCAGTATTAAAAATGCAGCTTTAGCTTGGAAAATTCCAGCTGAAATCACTGTAGGAGGATATACTGTATATAAATCACTGTACCATTTGAAAAAGAGGAGGGACTTTCAATATAAGATTTCATATTTACAATGGAAATGTAGCCTATTTGCATCACATAGTTTCTAGTTTTATCCAATGATTTTCCCTTTAGAAATATGGCTGTATAAATGTTGAACTAGATTAAAATGTTGTTATAATAGTGAACACAGAATACACAAAATTGTTTTAATATTTGAATAATAAGTATAGTTTTAACTTCAGTAGCATTTAAATGACTTTTGTTCCAAGGATTCAGTATAAGGCCAGTTATTTTATCACTTGGTTTACGGATCCGCCGCACTTAGATTATTGATTTCTACAATATAAATGAAATAAATTATTATCAATTTCTGTTTTTAAAGTAAAAAGCAAAATTGCTTTAAATGAAATATAAAAAGTGATATTAAGTCAAAAGATAAGAGCGCGTGAAGCAATTTTTTGTCAAAATCCTGAGTCTGTGACGGAGCCGCTCCGTCCCTGTGCGCCGCCCCGGGACAGCATGTGAAGATGCGCGCGCCCGTTTCCGTGTCTGCTACGAGCGCTAACACAAATACAAATTTTAAACTCGTTTCCCACATTTTCTCCAGCGGGTTTGACGTGACTAAGGGTGCACACTTAGAAGCGTTAATTCTCCCAATGCAAAACACGCTAAATCCCCCCCCTCAAAATCTTTTGAAATTGAAATTTCTATTTCGCCCACCTGTTCAATATATTTAATTTAAAAATCCGTAAACCAAGCAATAAAATAACTGCGGCCTAATTGCAGAACAATTAAAAGAGTAAAAAAGTGTAATTATTTTCAAAACATGTAACCAAATTTATTATAATTGTTTTTACATTTCAGGGGAAAAGAAAAAAATCACATGCACGACCCAAGTGTCCACCACGCCCTGAAGATGTTACCTCCAGGTGAAAGTCATGTTGGGGATGCACTCCTACAGCTCGCCTAAATCTGTGTTGAGGAAATTGCTCCCACGTGTGTTAATGCTACTGACAGCACTATTAGGCTGCAGTATTAATGGATTGCTGAAACACAGGGCTAAACAAACAAGTGCTTGAGCTGGTAAACCCCGTGTCTGCCTGGGGGGACTGTTGAGGACGTTACTCAGCACTTAACATGCTAGCAGCTGTGCTAACAGTCAGTGGTGTTACGCCGAGTGGGCATGACGGAAACAGCCGCATCACTGTTTGTCTTCACTCTTTACACAATGCCATGAGTTAAATGATTTCATTGGAAGAACTGTTGAGATAATGAAGGAAGCTCTTCTATACAACCTCAACAAATGAATACCTCTAGTTACCGATCACATCCATACATTTGTCTAGTCTATTCTTGGGTTATCACTTCCTGTTATATGCAACTTTTTTCCCATTCAAAAGATACAATTGCATGTGTTCGTTAGTTTGTTTTATGGTCTGTTAGTTCACTCAAAATGTAATTTCCACACTGAAACAAACATTTGGTGCGAATCTGGAACATAATTTTGAGACTGAGACCTCAAGAGAGTAATAAATTATAGTTCTAGGGATAGTTATCTCTACATTGTAATATATAGATACTTAAACCCTCAAATTAACCATGCAGCTTAAAAAGCTTGAAGAAATTTCCAAAAAGCTCTTCTTCCATTACCTCTGGGCACAAGGCTACTACGCTCTCATACTGGAGTCCCCCTGGAGTGAACATGATCCGTGTATATCACATATGTCCACACAAACTCTGCATATCTACTTGTGTCATCCGGGCCAGGGCTGGGGGAATGCCTAAACTCTAAAAACTATGAGTTTCAAAAGTGCATTTGTGTGTGAGAATTTCCCACCTTTCTGTGCTCAGTGCACAAAGGCCATGTCTATAGAAAATCCCCAGAGACACAAGTTAAAACCCAAACATTCATCTGTCAATCACTGAGAGCCACCAACTGCAGTGGTGACCCGGGACAGGAAAAGACCTACTGTCTGGCTGAAGGCTCTGACTGAGCTCGTCTGGAGGGAGTCGTGTACGTGTTCAGCTGGTGCAGAGCAGGCCTGTGCATTCAGTGTATTCTCTATGTATCCAGTATGTGTAGCCTAAGGTGTTGTGTAATGAAAGAGAGGTTTAATTCAGGCAACCCAAGCTACATTGGCCTGTATTAAAATTGAGGACTTGGCCAGTCACTGCAGAGGAGAAAAACTATCCACCTATGAAAACATGCACCTCAGCACAAGTCACTGAGAGTGTATTTTTGTCTCTTTACATCCATTCTTTGTCCGGCACTTCTCTCTCTTTATGTTGTAACTGACATCAAAAGACACTTGAATAAAACACTTGGTGGGAGCCACAGATAAGTGCCAATCTGCTGTAATGACAAGTGAGGACACAAGAATTTAAGAAGAGGTTATGAATTCCGTCTGATGTCCTTTGAGGGCCTATTCATGCAAAGTGGCTGTGTGTTCCAAAGCAAATTCACACAGAATAATCAGGGTTGAAATGAGGACAAATACAAAACAAAGTTGGGAAACTGAATGGAAAGGAGACTAGAACAATAATGTGAAAATCACAAAGAATATTCTGTAGAACGAACAATGTACAAAGAAGAACGAAAGCTGTGGAAAAAGGAGATTAAATATGTCACACAAAAACATTCTAAATGAGGGCTCAAACAATTAGCCATTAACATTCCAGACTTTTGATTGTGGCATTGTTAATACTATAGAGATTAAACTATTTTATTTTGTTTTTCAATTTCTTTTAACTGCCTCTCAACCTAATTAGGATCACTTTGAGGTTCTTGCTTTTATCTACAAAGACATTCAATACATTGTTCACAAAACATGCAGTAATCCAAAAGAGCAATACAAGACAAAGCCTTCGCATTTTGGGACGTCTCTTGATTTTCCATATCTCCTTTGCTCCCTCTCTCTGTGTCGAGTTCCATTTGACTTTTTGTTGTGTAGCATTAGCCCTTTTTGGCACAGTTGTTCTGCTGAATAACGTCTTGTGGAATGTGTAATGATTTGACATATTAGAGCAGTAGATCACATTGTGTACACTCTAAACTTCACAAAGATGGGTCACTCACACTTCCAGTCCAGGCCTCCGGGGGGCGCATGGGAAGCTGTGCACAATGTGTTAGCATGACACATACGCTAATTAGCCACATTGGCATTTTAGCACATGGAAAGCAATGGGCATTTGTGTGTAATTATTATATTAAAAATGATTATGGTTGACCAGTAGGGCAATAGTGAGTCTGGGTCTACAATGAAGTATGTTTTTGCAAAGATCATTTGAATTCAACCTTAATTTTTTCAGAAACTAGATTTTCTACCTCTCAAATGATGAAGTATTTTGGACAAAGTATACACTTTTAATAAATTGTAAAAGTACAAATAAAACGGCATAAGTGGTGAAAATAGGTGGCCGCATCAGTCTGTGTATCTATTAGTGGTCATAGTGTGCTTGATATGAATAATTAGTAATAGTTACAGACGCACATGTAAAATGATCCCTTTTAAGGACAATAAGAAGTGTGAAGACAGGGATCTTTTCTTGTGATAAATGACTAAAAACACTGAGAGAAAGGACAAACAGAGACAAAAACAGAGGAACAGTGGAGGGTGAGTCCCACACGAGCAGTGAATGAAGTCCACAGGCCGGAGTGTACGTACGTGTGTGTCCTGGCACGTGTGAGGTGGTGTGTGGGCGCCGAGAGGGAAAGCTCATAAAACCCATGATCACACTGATGAGGTCACAGGGAGTGAAACCGGAGAAAGCCTTTCATTTCCTGTCTCATTCCATCTCGCTCCGTCCTCCATTCATCCGCCGCCCCCCAACCCACCTCAATACTTCTACTTTTCAACATCATATACCAGAAGTATAACAGTCCAGTGGCAATTGTGACCGTTTTTCAGACTTGGCTAAAAACTGCAAGGCGATGTGCTATTTTCTACATTCGTAATTATCTTCTTTGTACATTTATTACAATCAAACACCATTAATTTCTCGTTTTGACAGTCTGTGAGCATCTATGGTAGCCTTGAAGGGACAACAGAACTCAGAAAAGAAAACAATACATGAACTCCTGGTGAGACTAAAGCTGAATTGATCAACGCTTTACCAAAATATAAAATGTGAGCCACAAATAAACCTTGCTGTGTCGTGGTAGACGAGGTACCCTGCATGCACCTAACCAGTCATTTCTGAAGTTCAGCTGGTGGAGAATTTAATAACAATCTACACTGCACAAGAAAAAACAACATCCACGAGATCCTGCAGCTGTTACCCAAAATTGTGCACGTAGCAAAATAGTCATTCAATTCTAAAGTTTAGTTTGAGGCCAATGGGAGATTACGTTCATGTCAGTGGTAAATCGTCCTACCTCTGGGTCATTTGATGTCGAGAGCGGAAAGCTGACACTAACCAGTCATGTGCCAATTACAGCCACAAAATACATAAATCAAGTGATGCCTGTTTTTTCTTCTTTTACTTGGTTTCACTGCAGGTGCATTTTGTCTGGGGCCGGTGTTCTATAGCTAACATTTTTACCAACAATCTTGAAAATGAGTTTTGCTACCGCTTCGACGGTTCTCAAAGTTGGCACAGTTGCCGGCACGTGCAGGTCTACCTTCAACGTGGGACTCAACACAAAACCTCATCAGCGACATTTATCACAACACCTGAGCTCGGTGCCACAGCGGCTGAGAAGCACGGCAAAAGAGAACAGCTCAGTATTCCTCCTGTTTCATATCAGAGACTCATTGCGGGTCACTGTGTAGAGAAATACTACAGGGGTTGGAGGCCGTAAGATTGACAGGACTGTCTGTATGCTCACGCTTACCACAGGGAGGAAAATTAGACTTCGGTATCCGGACTGAAAACAAGGATAGTGATAGAGTGGAATATCTACTGAGAGTTGCTTCAACAAGTGAGTTGATCAAACCGCCCGAGGCTGTTTGTAAGACAAAATGGCCACCTTGATTGGGAAACGGAAAGACGGTTGAATATTGTATGTAAACTTTGCTGATCGTGTACATAGTAAGCAAACTGCCACATCTGATTAATGTTGATTGAACATCTCTTTGTGCCTGTGTGTCTCAAATAGATTTAATTTGTTTCCCAAGGGTGGAAGCAGCATGGCTAAGTATGATTAGGTATTCAGCGCTCTGCATAGGGTTTCCCCAGGCTCTATGCATGCCATATTTTATGTATTCTTTTATTTATTCCACATTCATAAAAACAAACAAATTAGATAATGCGGATGGGGAGTCTGGGATTAATTTTGAAGCAGCTGATGAGTGTGTGTTTGTGTGTCCAGGGATAATTGTGTCTGGGACCCCAAGCGCCTTAGGGCCTCGCAGCAGTCTGCCACAATCTCTGTTAGAATTTCTGTCTATGCCCATCCCCCGTCGGCTCATTCAACCCATCCACTCAGCCTGATCACAGAGAAGAAAAGAAATGCCATTCTCCATTTACAGGTGTTTTGTATTACTTATCAATATGCTGACAAAACATACCACAAACAAACAGTGATGCTTTGTTCTTATTTTGGTCAAGTATAAAGAATACAATATTGATACAGAACACAGATGCATTCAACTGAAAGGCAAATGGCTACAAACTATTAAAACAAACTATATACATGGAAAAGTAGGTAATTTATGAAAGAAAATGTGCACTTTGTTGTAGTGTTGGTCCATTTTTGCTGCATGAATTGAATGGTGTTTAACTATTGCAGAACCCTGATCAGGTCCAGTCCAATGCGGCCCCTCTGCCGGTCCACATCAAGGACTCGGACCTCCACCCTCTCCCCAGGCCCCAGGACCAGACTGCGGCGCCGTTGGCTCGGGGGCAGTTTATCCAGGGTGATTTTGCTCTTGTGGATGAGTCCAGAGCGTCCCACACCGATGTCAACGAACGCCCCAAACAGAGCAGTGTTCTCCACTCGTCCGGTCAGCACTGCCCCCACCTGCAGGTCATTCATGGAAACTATGCCTCGCTTAAAGTCCGCCTGCCTGAAGTCTGCAGATGGCACACAGTCCGGGAGAAGACAACAGGAAGAAGGGATATGAGAGAGTAAAGGGCAGTGCAGAAATCACAAACAGATTATAGTTCTACATGTAACTCTAAACGTGTTTCTGTATACTTCCCCTTCTACATCCATCTTTCCTCTTTCCATTTGCTCGCTCATGAGAGATGCCTTTTCCTCTCTGTAGCAAATAATACCAACAGGGAAGACTCATGCCCCAGGAAATAGTCCAGTTCAATTATCCTCCCCACAGCACTGATTTCATGTGGTAGCCACAGCCCATCTGTTTACCCAGCTGAGCGGTGGCTGGCAGGCCAAGCGCACTGCTCTGCAACCGAATAAGACCAACCTAAGAATGAACCTTGAAGCTGCTTTTCTTAATTTAAGGTTAGCCTACACTTACAATGCATCCAAGTTCAAATGTCTCTTCACAAAAGAAAATAGTGTGTAATCATAATACCTTGTAAGAAATACTCTATAGAAATCAGACGTTTTTTGGGGGGAAATTTAAAATGATTTCTTTATGCCCTCTGTCAGCCAGATGATGTGACAAATGCTGGAATAGTTGTTAATGTAAAGCTTCAAAAACATACTTTTTGGGCTGAAGTCACCATAAAATGCAATGTGAAATCACTTGATTTCCTGTTTTACATGCTTAAGAAATTGTTTATCTAATAAGAGGTTGACGAGAGCAGATAATCTTACTTTGTCGTATGTCAAAGCCTGGGGGCTGTGTGAGTCCGTCTATGATGAGTTTCAGCGTCTCGGAGCTCGTGTCCAGGGTCTTACTCAGCTCCTCCACACTGCTGTTCTTGACTGTGTTGTCCACACATTGTGACAGCTTTACAGTCCCAATCTGGTCGACACTAGCACCCACAAGGGAAACGAATCTATGCAAACAAGCATTTCTGTATTAATAAAAATGCAATTACATTGAAAATAAAACATGGAAAAAGAAGATAACTAATTTATGGGCATTAAGGTGTAAGAATAAATATATGGCCCTGGTATTGACGTGTGTAGGTGGGGTTGCTTTTAAAAATACAGACTTATTTAACCTTGTAGTAAATCGGTCAAATCCGCAGTGGGCTGTTAACACTCTCACACCTAGTCTCATGAAACAACCTCCACTTCTCCGAGGTTGGATGGTTGGTCTGTCCGTCAGCTGGCTTTAAGTGTACCTTTCCACCGTTTTATTCAAGCAGGATGTCCCACCTTCCAAAATGTCTAGACCGCTCGCCAGGTTACACAATTTAAATTAGGTCATGTACACTAATAAAGACGCAGTTTGTTGGAAAATATTAAATTTAGAGTGTTGCAGTTTACAGTGGCCACTTTCCACACATGGTGAGAGATGTGAATGCGTTTGCCTGTGTACATGTATGGACCAGCTGGGGGAGCGTCTATGATGGATGTCGCTCACTAGCCAGCCGCCTGACGCCAAAATGACTCCGCAGCTGTCCCCGCTCTGATGGACGCAACAGGTGGACATAGAAGCACATATGCACACAGTAAAAGTTGATTCACGCTCAAATGTTTTTTTCCAAAACACTTATTTGGCAGTAGCCGGGACAGTGCAGATGTAACAGGACACGGCTTGTGTACAAACTATGTGTAAGACAGCTGTGAATGTGAAAACTCCCAAGTCAGCAATGTCACTATGACGCGAGGCGAGGAGACAAGCAGAGTCAATCTCTTCAAACCTAAATGTCGGGTGTCAGTAATATACAAGCTGCTTATGCTCGCTAAAAAAAACTGCAGCTCAGCCCCAAAATGGATGTAGGTTTTTGTGCAGGAATCGTCTCTCTTCTGGATGTTTTCTGGATATCACTTTACAGAACAAAATAGTTGCAAAAGACCCCAGAGTACAGTTAGTTGGGTGCTAAACTCAATCATTTACAAAGAAGAAAAATGTTGCACAAAAGCTTATGCTGTCCTGCTGAGAAATGTAAGAACCAGGTTTATAATGGCAGCTTCTTGCATATCCATCTAAAGGTCAAATATTACTCTTTGGCACATTTTCCTCTTACCCAATACCTAACTCAGCAAAGCTGAGATAGTAGCATTGTGACTCAGAACAAACCAGGCAACTGAGCGGGACTTCTGAAGAGCAATTTAATGAATCTGCATGAGCTTAATTGAAACAGTTTTCCAAACAATTTAATATTATGTGTCTTTCTTAATATGAGTATGAATTATGCTATTAGATCCCAATGCTGGTCGTGTTCTTTTAATAAAGAACCTACTCAACTTGTTCACTGAAAATTAACTAAATTGAAGAAATTTGCCAGAATGCGCACCCCTAGCTACTAATGAATGGCCTACATGTTTGTATTTTAGAAAAATTGGTAACACAATGTGCCTATTTATATGTACTGAAATATGTTTAGATAGATTACCTCAGGCTTTGACTTACAGTCAAGAGCCTATTTGCCAGGATTACAATTATTAAAACAAATAAGTTTCTCCAATGAAGAATAGAACCAGGCAAAAAGGTGTTTTTGATTTGTCCATCTGTCCCAAGGGTATGGTAATATTTAGAGGGTTCTTTGAGCTCAGAGGCCTCTTCCAACCCTGGTTTCAAACTCACATAATTACCACTATATGTGTGCACAGATTTTGTGAAGGTGGTTGGGTGGGCTTCGTTACAGATTTTATCCAGGCCCACACCAAAACCCACTCTGTCTTGTATTAGAGGAATATTGGGCCCCGACTGTTCCATATCAGAGGCATATTCTTCACAGCATGGACCCCTCTCTGTCGCATACCAGAAAAATATGCTTTATGCCATAGGCCCCTTTGTACAACAACACAGCTTTCAAAAGCCTTTTTCATGTTAAATATTTCTTATAAAGTAATTTCCCAGTTTCATAAAACAATCAAACATTGAGCCTGAAAAAAGATGGATGAAAAAGCGTCTCTAAAATATATGTGTAGTGTGTGCGATTGGGTTTCAAAAAGGGGATGATGTGTGGGCTGTGAGCAGTAATGGAGGATCTAGTTTCTCTAATGCGATGAACCTGATATTCTTTATACAGCGTACACAGTGGCACAGACACACAAACAGCATTCCTCTACCATTCTTCATACTCCAGTCTTTTGGGGCACCAGCAATCAGGGGCAGTTTCCCTTTTTACCATCCATATAATGGGTTGGACAAAGCAACAGCATAACAGAAGGTACATTTTATAAGGCATCCCTACAACTGTGTACAGAAAAACTGCATTTTTAGAGGCAATAAAAGACAATTACACTACAGAATGTCATCTGTTCTTCTACTATCATTTTAGCAATTTAGAAATATAAGCTCAGCAAAATGATGTAGGATGTCATTTTTACACTTTCGCGCAAAAATCCAGAATCAATGTCATTCTAACATTGGTGGGAGAAGTCCTGAATATTGTTACTTAAGTAAAAGTACAAAAACCGGAGCAAAATAAATTACTCGAGTAAAAATAAAAGTATCATATAAAAAAATATACTAAAGTAAAAGTGTTGAAATAAAAAAGTAAATATATAACACAGATTTAGAGAGCAATAGTTGACAAAAGCAACTGGATACATTTCTTAATTTTCCTGGCCATTTTAGTATTTTTGTGTGCTTAAATCTGGGACATGAGCTCAATAACTGCAGGCACGAAAAGTAAAAAATAAAATAAAAATACTTGTGGAGTAGAAAGTAATAAACCTGTTCAAATAGTGAAGTCAAAGTAAAAGGTATCCACTGTAAACATGATAAGCATGTCTGTGATTCTGTTCCTGTGACTGACCAACACTCACACAATAATAGATTCATTCGGTCATGTGATAAATCTTCATTATAGCATTGGTGTTTTCTATCATTCATACTGACTCCTCGATGTGTCAAGCAGTAAAGCGTCTACAAAATTCCTCATTTGTCACATTCAGCAACACGTTGACTGAGGCCATCAAAGGCACATGAACACGAGAGAGGCCGTGCTCGAAACCACTAGTGTCAGAACATATGTAGACTAAACACATTTGAGTGACTGCAGCTGGAGAAGTCAAGCCCCTCCCCTCACGCACTGTTTACCCGTCGCTGTGTCCACACGTCTGTCTTTATCACACTCTAAAACATAAATACAAAAGTAAAGCTAAGCCAAGATGTTAAATGTGCTTTTGTTATAAACCCAGAGCATCCTTGAAGACAAGAACAATCAGGACTCCTCTCTGGTAGTCTTGTCGCTATACATTAAATCAGTTCTTCCAACCACTATAACTAGCGCCATATGGAAGCGTGTCAGAATGAGGGACGATTGTATGGTTTTGTTTTATTGAAGACAGTGTGATGGTGTTTTTGTCGTACCTCTGAGCAACATGGTAGGACTCGGGGTGGATGCAGGTCTGGTCCAGTGGATTAACCGTGGTTGGGACGGCCGCACAACTCTTTCCTTTGCACTTCTTAGTGGTTGTTTTCTCTGCGATCGGCGGCCTGGAGTGAGGTAAGGAGCTGGAGCTGTTTCAATGAAAATTAAAACATAGAAAGAAGAAGTGTTGGTCAGATCTATAGCATGAAATAATAAATGAGTAGCTTTGGTAGCAGGACATGTTTTGGCACTGTCTGTAAAGAGACAAGTACCTCTCTAGAGTTTGAGGGTTGATCCTTATGAAGCCGGCGCACTGCTGGAAGGACTTGGGGCCCATGCCTTTGACCAGTTTGAGTTGTTCTCTGTTGATAAAAGGTCCATTTTGTTCCCTCCACTCAGCGATGTTTCGAGCTCTACCAGCATTCAGCCCGGCCACATGCCTGAGTGAAACCCAAAAGAATGACAACATTAGGACAACTGATGTATGCAATAAACCACTTTGAATATATAACTGTTCAGAGAGTTGAATAAACTTTGAACACCAATTACTGAATGAATTACTGAATTACTGAAGTGAATTAAAAACTAAACTTGGGTAAAAAGGGTAAACTATGTTTTTTCTATACATTTTTTTCTTTTAATATTTGTTGAGAGTTCCATCTCATAAAGGCACTATATTTAATTATTGATATAGGTTTTGCATATCACTTTGAGCTAAATAGGGCTGCAAGATTAATCACAATCAAATCTAAATTGATTTGAATGATGCAATTAGCAAACAGCTTATGCAGCAGTTTTTGAAATACCAACATTTCCAAAATATATTGTTTTATTCTGCATAAAAACTGCTGACCCTGTAGTTTAGATCTGTACAAACACATTCTAAAATACAAAGCAAGAACTTCTCACAGAATGCGATTATTAAAACACAAATCGCAATTCTTGTCCAAAGATATTTTGTATCATATATTGTGCTATTTGAGTGTAAAGCTGTAAAAAAACAAATCTATTACACTTTTCCCACATACAGACAGATTCAAAGAGTGAATAACAACCTAGAAAAAAAAAGCACACCTACCCACAACTTGGTTTATTTGTCCAGTTTTGGCAGAGCGAGCTTAAGAGGTGATTTGAGACTGAATATGCTTCTCTTGTTCACAGCACGTTGCTCACTCAGCAACAGTGCCACGTCAACACCGCGCATAATACTTCAGTCATCAACACATTTGAGAATACTGTATGTGCGGCAGAGGTGGAAAAAGCTCCCTGGCTGGGTAAGAGAAGTAAACAGATGACCTGATGCCCGCCTTGCAGCTCATGCCAAGCTCATTTCTTGCATTGTGAGCCCACTGGAAATATATGTTAAATACTTCTCACCATTCTGTAGTGTTTTTGTGCAAGCTGTATGGAATATGCTTTTTGGCTTTTATATAAAGGATTTGATTTTTTTTCCTCTTTTGTTATTTTTAATTACAACCTGTGAATGATGTATGACCGTATAATTAATCTTACCTAATCCCCCTCTGTTAGTTACCCAGAAAGTGAGCCCAGGGTGTGAGGCATTAGTCCAAACACAAAGTTGGCAGTCTTGTCGTGTGCACTTGAAATAAAGCGTCGCCATGTTGTGAATGCCAGGGAAAAATCTGTCAGAGGAGAGGTCCGATCCTTCGCCCCGACCAACGAAGTGGTTTAATAATGTCTACAGTACATGCAGATTTACCGTGTGAGTGAGCGGTTTACCTCATCAGCGTCTCTGAGCAGAGGTTGATGTCCACGCCGACGAAGCTCACACACTCCTGGACCACGCCATCCAGGGCCGCCTTCAGAGCTCCGGCTGCTACGTCATGCTAGAAGAAAAAAAACGTGTTTATATTATTTTGAATACCTTTTATTGGGTTATAGGAGAAATATTTAAAAAACATATCCAATCCACATGTTCCGCTTTAATTTTATGAACATTTTGAAATTCTGTCACGTCGGAATGACAAAACAGTGTGTATAGTATGTCTTGTTTATACAGATACCAATTTTTACAATAAACCAATACAAAGGAAAATGCTCTTTCATTCTTTCTAACTCTATTTATGAGTATCCTGTTGATTTTTGTTCACACAGACCAATAGAAATACACACAAACAAGCCGTTTTAACTAATCTGTGTGAATGCAAATCATTGAAAATAAATTAAGTGTGGTGTTGTTGTCTACTGCACACTGAGAGGAGTAGAGAAAGATGAAAATATTTAACTTGGCCCTTCCAAAAAGAACCTGCTATTTATATTGCAACGAAAGATAAAAGAACAGACATTTGGATAGTTCACCTAAACTTCTAAGTCTAAACCTCAAGACAAAACAATACGATGAGAAACATTTCCTATTATGGTATCAACAAAAGAGTCGACATTTTCAAAGAATAGCCATTATCCTTCATTTGAATCTTCTGACAAATCACTGAAATGGGTGCATTAGTTGAGCAAACAACTGCAAATTAGACAATACATTTCCACGACTCAGTTCAGTCCAAAATTATTTTTACCCCAGATAAATTAAGTTACATTCAATTCATTTTAGACATATCGTTGACTGGAAGGGAAGGAGCAGAGTGAAGCAAGATTGTACAGCACAATTATGGACTAGAGCCCTTGGTAAGGAAAATGCTCATGTTCATACAATTTTCATCACATCAAATCATTTTTGTCCAGCTCATTTGGAGAGAGGATGAAGGCTGTTGGTCACCTAATCTGGAGGGCATGTCTGAAGAATAAAACTATGTTGTTAAAGGTCATAGTTCAGTCAAGGAAAAGAGAAAGGAAGTAAGTTTAGGTGAAAAAAAAAAGAGTCCTTGATAAAATAGGGACTTGCTGATGATGGGATATTAGACACTGAGAGAGGAAAGCACCTGTAATGTCACACCTGGGAAGAATGTCTTCTCATGAGAAAGGTGGAGGCGTGGAGAAGTTCAACCTGCTATAAAACCCCAGTCAATGTGCTCTCAAATTCCAGCTGTAACTTTATATAGGTGAGACCATGACTGAAGAATGATCCGTGTTAACGCATCACACACCTATTAAAATCTAACCTGAAAAGGACCTCTGTAAATATGAGATGCAAACATTTTAATTAGATTCAACCTATTACAACAAACCCCAGGATCAAAATAAAATAATGACTTGATACATTTGAGTGAATTCTATACTGTTTTAATTCTGGCTTTGAGAGGTAATGACGCAAGGATGACACAAAATGGCCACAATGCTTCCAGATACAGTAATATAAATACAATGGCGTTCTGTATCTGTATTGGTTGTCTCCGTCTTTGGCTGTATATTTTATTAGCACAATAAATACGGAAGAGAATGGAGGAACGTTGAGCAGATTATGTGTAATGAGAGTTGTGAATATTACACATGTGCTACAAACTGAGCCAGATTGCAAACAAAAACTAAAGCTAGTTATGGCTAACAATTACGGTACCATTTTTGGAAATAAAAACATGTGCCCGGGACAAAAACAGTCACACACACTGAGTTACACTCAGCTAGTAAAAAAGATTTAGAGCTTAGTGCTTCTGTCCATGAAAGTTGCAGAAACTCCAACAAAAACATGGACAAGAAAAGCAGCAGGAATAAATCTTTATACGGTTCAAAAAATTAAAAAAAATTAATAAAAATCAAACGGTAGTGTTACAAAGTAAATACCACGGTTTTAAATACTTTTCAGAATTATTATGCCTAGAGCGTCACAATTCATTTAAACGGGTAAACGGGGCTTAAATAGTTAAAAAAGTATTTTTTTGTTCCAGTATTTCTTTGTTCCAGTTTATTCTGTTTTTTTTAATTAAAGTGTTGAGGTTGTGAAAATCTAAACTAAGCAGTATTTTAAAATGTCCTACTGATGTTTTGTAAACCTTTTTGGACTATCATTGAGACAAGAATTTGAGGTTATCTGACGGTCACACTAGTCTTGATTGACAGCTCCTTTAATGCCTCTGAGAACTAGTATGTTACTATTCGAGGCATGCAGGTTTGGCTTAAAATTAGTGTGTAGGTGTGTATTGATGAATAACGCAGTTAACCTAGGCACCAGTCATAAATCAGCCAGTGTAAGCGATATGACACAGAGGAGATGGTTTTATGTTTTTTCTTGCACCTCCCATGAATGCTTTCCATCAATAGCTGTTTTTCCAACTTCCTGCCTGCAAACAATCGCATTGAGGGGACATAAGCCTGTGCACACTTGCTCATAACCTGCGGGCCTGCAAACTGGGGCATGAGAAAAGGAGACACCAGAATTGGTTTTCTAGAAACAAGAGAGAGGTTAATGTTAATGAAGGCACAGTATATTATTGAAAACCTCTTCACATTTATTTTCACAGTTTTTTGCCCGACAACAAAACATATATACACAGTAAATAATGAGTAAATTAGGACATGCTTGTATACATCTTTTAAACAGTTGACTTAAATGACAGCCCAAAAACCCACATACCCTCCCTGACAAACCTGGTGGACATTTTAAGACATTGTTTGGCAGCTTTAGTATCCAATCAAATCCAAAACAAGCTCGTGTATTCCCACGCCTTAAGACTTCTGGGCAGAACCTATCAATCTCTGTCAGCACTCAGTTTCTCTACCTCTCACTCCTTCCTCCTATTAGTTTTGTCTGCTCCTGTCTCCCCTGAAGGCACTATACCATTAAAAAAGAAATGGCTGCAAGTTCAAGTAGAAGACTAGTGGACTCTAATAAAGTTGTTTGTATTGTTATATTATCATAAACATTTGCTGTTCTTTTTATATTAAGTTTTCCCTGTGCGACTGTGATTGTTCTAAACCTGTAATAAGAAGAAAAACTGCTGAGACGATGACTAAATGCAAATGTTATCTGAAGGGTCAGAAAATGACTGACAGTTTCTTTAATATCCGGTTGGTGGGATATGTTTTCTTACACAGCAGTCAATGTGTGTGTATTTTCTAGTAGCAGGTAGATTCTCTGCTCGGGGAATTATCCAGCTGTCAGTATATCAACTCAAAGAAATGACAGATGAACAAGGTGCCCACGACCACCATCACTATCTTTAATAAGTACTGCGCTGTCATTATATAAAAAGCAGCAGTATAAAATCGGCAGCTATTGCAATGTTCGCAAAAATGATATACCAGTGTTCAGTCAAAGCCAATATGCCAATAAAGCCTGGTCTGTCAGTGCAAAGAAAACAGGTTTCCCACACCGATAGTTATGTCCAATCTGACTTTAATGGGCCACACTTTTTTAGCCCTCAGCTCATTTCCTTCGTTCTTTTAGAGCTGTCAGTCACTGGGTCAGCCGAGGGAGAGCCTGCTGTGCCAGCTGTCTAGAGTTACATTTCTTTCTACTTTCCTTATGCTGTTGGGATCTATTGGCAATAAACATTCAAAGGTCTCGCAGTGGGGAAAAAAAGAAGGAAACATATAGTGCATACATTTAAGAAGAGAGTACAATTCCGTTTCTTTTTATATACATAGAGTATTTAACATCAATCCATAAGCACATAGACACACGTAGATTTCTGTCTGTGATTGGGAAGAAGAGTGTGCAGGTCTGCAGATATATGTGTGAGCTTGTGCACAGGTCAAAGTGATGTCCCATCTCATATCTGTCAGCACCCAAAGTTTATTTAGCCGGTTATATTATCATTTGTTGACCTAGTCACATGATCTGAGAGCGGGAGGTGCAGAAACCCAGGCCCCCCCGGGGAGCCCAGTCAGAATGTGATGAGAGACAAGGGTCCAGGTCCCATCACACAAACACAAACACTAAGAAAATCTGACCTTCTTCTGTGTCAAATCAAAAGCTAAGCTAAACTTAAAGGCTTTTTTTAAATACATGTTTGCATATTAAGTATCTTTCTTTCTTCTTAAGTGATTGTTTAAAGAAAAAAAAATAAAGAAAAAAACAGTAATATATACATTTATTATACATTTTGTGTGTGCAATGTACTTACTTGGTACGTGCCAATGCCTATATGTTTAGGATCAATTTTAACAAGCTCAGCCATTGGATCTTGAACTCGTCGTCCAATAGAAACTACAACACAAAATATTATTCTTGTCAGGGGACATCATGCACGATTTTCATTTGTAAACACTAATCATAATCAGTTTTTGACAATGCATAATATCATATATAATATGATAATTGTGTGCATATTATAAAACTGGCCTAAAGGCAGGCTAAACCTAATTGCAATTTCCCCCATCCACAAGAATAATAATTAAAGCAGGTTTTTTGATCAACCTTCTGACCTTGTTTTTGGCTTAATCATAAACCTGTTACAAGACTAACATCAGAACATTCTTGTCATGTTGGTTTAACACATTTTTGTACTGGAACTTTGCTATAAGAGAATTAGATTGTCAATGTAGAAGAGACAAAGAAATGGGGATGTAACAGAGGCAATATGTCTGGAATCACTGGTTCTCTGCTCTGGGCTCTGGCTGCGGTGGGAGGCTGCTGCCTGAGATAATATTTAGACAGGGATGGAGTTTCAGCTCCGGCCTTGCTCAGTACACCACCAAAATCCTATATTCTTCTCTCTTTTTTGGAAAAATGTCTTCGCACTTATTTGTAAATGGATTCCAGTGACTCTGCAGCACTTATTTGAAGTCCCTAAAACTAAACTCAGATGAAATTAAAGAGAAGTAGAGCAAGAGGAGCCAGTACACACAGTGAATGCACATTAGATATGTCAAGATAAAGGATCAAAATGGAACAGTGCTAAGTAAAAACTATATACTTTTTTTTTTATGAAATGTGTAAAAACATCTGCTGCACTGTGATCTAGGAGTTTGAGCAAAGTTAACCACTAGGTGTCACTGTAGTGCACCATGCACTACATAAAAGCATGTTAGAGTGAAATGTATTTTACACCATAAAATAAAATATGCCACACTAAACAAGATTCAAGAACCTTCTATTCCATTAAATCTGCCCAAGAGTCAAAATGTGTGGATTTCTCCTGGCTTTCATTAAGGGTGTAAGTATAGCTCTGTGTAGCCCTCTGAGCTGCTGACCACAGGAAACTAGTGAGAAATAATCCAGCCGCACTCCATTTATTGCATTTATGTGGGAAGTCTGTAGAAAACATTTATTCACCAAAATCCTGAGCAATCTGTTATAGTCCAGCCTGCGTTTAATGTGGATGAAACAAATTACAGGCAGCAAGCAAAAACTGTATTTACTTTATTTCTTTGATTTTCACACCTACTTCAATGTTAGACATGAGTGGGACGTACCTGCACTCCTTAGATTAGGATCCATGTCTGGCATCTCTTTGACAGCCTCGGGACTCACACTGTAGATTGAAGCTCCTGCCTCATTGGTTATACTAAAAAAAGAGGAAGATAATTATAATAATGTATAGTGACGTTAATTTATTATAAAACACCATCATTAGGTATGTGCACATTTATGTTAACAATACATTTAAAAAGTAAAAAATAAAAATTGCAGTCCGGAATATCAGTTTGCAGCTGCAGCCTCCTGATTCATGTGTTACTGCTGCCCCCTTGAGCTCATTTAAAGTACTGCGGTGCCTTTTTAGTCACGACAGCATCGTCTCATGGAAAATGTATTTTACTTGCTGCATAACTCTGCTCGAGTTAAACTCCAATTACTTAGTTTTATTATACGTTATTAAAATTATACTATAATGTGGGTTCTTCTGTACAAAAATTAAAACACTATGTGTTTAACAAATAAAACACTGTGTTTTAGCCAGCTTAAATATATTTTTTTTTAAACCGATGCCAGTCTTTTTTCATCTAACATGACAAACAAAGACAACTCAGAAAACAATTCACTACACACGTTATAGTATAAGGGACAGTAGTATCCTTCAAGTCACACAGAGTGCATATGCACTCCTCCTCTGGGATTGAGTGGAAACGACCGGGTCTCCAGAGCCAGAGGCAGAGTAACTCACCTCAACTGAGCACACCCTGACCTCTGACCTATGGTTAGGGCTGGGGCTCTGGGACGAGCAGGTTGGATCACTGCTGACCCTTCTCACCCTGGACACGGACTATTCGAGCCACTCCCATCAGGCAGGAGTCTACGGTCCATCCGGACAAGAACCTCCTGCCACAAGAAGAGTTTCTTTCCCTCTGCCGTTGGACTCATGAACACTTCCTAAACACTTTAATTTTTATCCTATAGCAGATTGAAATTGTTTTTCTTTTTGACTTAAATATGTTGTTTTATCATTGTTCATTGTTTTATGTTCCTATGTTTGTGAATTCTGTTCATTGACAATGGCAATAAACCTTTTCTGATTCTGATTCCATTCATTAAAACATATGTATGAACAAAAGTTTCTTTTACGTTGCTGAATAAAATAAAAAACATACAATAATAAATCACATAGTCCACATAGCTCCATACAGCTGGCCGCAGTGTCATGAGTTTGAATCTCGGTTTCGACAATTTACTGCATGTCCTCCCTTCTCTCTCATCCCCATTTCACGCTAAGTTTTCCTGTCTAATAAAGCTAAAAATATGCAACACAATTGGAACCGTTGGACCGTTGGAAAATGTACACGCCTTCTCCCACCCAGACTCCACTGTCTTTATATACCAGTGTTTGTTTGACTGAATATGGAACAAAGGAAGGAAATTAAGCCATGGCAACAATCTGGCGTTTACAGCATGTATCATAAATGTACATTTACATGCACTGTTCTGACCATTTAAACAAATTATAATAACATTTTCTCAAATATTCTGCAAAGGTCCGCAATTATTATTGTTACTGAATAGGCAGATGGGATGGTGAGTGTACAATACCACTGATCTGTAGCCGATACTAAAAGTGATTGGGTCAAACAGTTTCACTCTTTATTTGTTGGCTGAATAGAAACAAAGCTCTAATGGAGTGAATAGGGGCATTTTCCCCAGGGCTGGTCTATAGAACCTCCCAAAGTTGAGTTTACTCTTTCCTGATACATCCTCATAAACAGACAAACAGGCTGACCCAGGGGCCAGGACTCTCGACAACCTTGCCAATTATCAGTAACTTCTTAATGAGGAGTGGCAGAGGACATCTGATGACAATCACATTTAAATGAACATGTCCTTCTTACATTCTTACACCCAGTATTGTCTCTATTCACCGGCCCCTCGTTTTGTCAGCTTTCACTTGTCGTCCTGACAGCTGACATATCGTCATGGTGACGCTGTTAACAAGCACTGGCACATGACATTCAGAGAGGTCAAACCAGCGCTGGTCATTAGGCTCATCCCACATATACATGCATGCTAACATAAAAGTAAGCACGCATCAAAAAAAGCACGCCATTTCACTTGTAAAATATTCAAATCTATTCAAATCACTAGATCTACCATTGACCCACAACACTTGTTTTCAAGGCCACATTGAAAGAATAGAACAGTCTGTCAAAAAAAAAAAAAAAAAAAACACTTAATGGTAGTAAAAAGAAATGGTACATTATTTGTATAACTGACCTTAGTCCCTATCATGTCCCTAGTTAAGATGTCCAGTAAGGCAGCTTGGTAACAGTACTGTCATAGATACAGCTCAAAGCTCTCATCATTACCGCATCCATGTTGCCACAGCGTGAACATTAGTCTGGCAGCCACCAGAAGGTTATCTGCTCCTCATCTCTGTGGCCAGAGCCCATGGATAGTGTGGACAAAGTCAATAGCCTCTTGGTGTAAAGTGATGACTTAATGGGCCTTAGGGTTGTCATTTATTCGTCCACTGTTTGTTTCTATCAGCTGTATCCACATGAACAGAGCCGTCAGGCCTGTCTGTTCCAGGGGCAAAGTCACAAACTGCTATTCTAAACAGGTCATCTTTAAGACACAGCCACGAGACACACAATCATAATGACTGACCCTCACTGCCCCACTACACAGCACACACTCAGGGAGATGGATACACACTTTGATATCTCATTGTAGCCTTCTGGCACATAAAACCCCCTTCTAAATTAAAAACAGCTCATCAGATCAGTCAAAAAGAACAAGGGTAAAAGCATGACCTCATGAAGAAAGCAACAAGAAGAAGTGGGAAAACAGCAAGGGGCCAGTTACGTTTTCGGTTTATATTTGACAGAATATGATTTAAAATTCAGATATAATTTGTGTTCTATCCATTACAGTTTATAAGCACCTTTAAGAATTCCAACAACAAACATATTCAATATATAAATTACATTCTTGATTTCAAAAATAATTTGAAATAGAGAATCAAATAAATTAAATAAGAAGAATATTCTCCGTGTAATGATAACAGACAAAAAAGGTAGATGAACTCTGTGAAGAGACCGGAGAATCCTCATCCACAGAAGTTTGTCTGTCCCAGCTGCTCAAACAGCTTGGGTCTATTGTTCAGTCAGCTGCAAAGCTTGACCTGAGGCGGACAAACTGAGGGAGGCACCAACTCGGCCACACAGACACACACACACACACGTCGCCTCTCAAGACGATGACATTTTTCACAGAGAAAAGCGTCCAAATGGCAGGTGTCACAGGCCGTCAGTCTCCAGCGGGGAGCTCCAAGGCACCACAGCACACACACACGTAACTCCAACTGCCAGGCTGAGGCACATCTGAAAAGAGCAAAGCCTCAAAGACACTTATGTCAATCTGGTAAGGGAAAAGCCTGCACTTATGCCATGCACAAACACAAACAGACCGACAGCAAACAACACACAACTACTACAAGTACACACACTCCACCTTACACAACAGGGCCCTCCCCGGGAACAGTCACTCTCCAAGCAAGGTCTGGTAGCATAGGAGAGACGGGACAGAAACTGACCTCCAGTGAAGCCTGCTGCATTCAAGGATGTTTGACTGAGTAGAATAGGCAATTTATTTAAACTTTGTTTACAAGAATGCTATTATTGCGACTAAGTAAATAAGTATGCTGTATTGTACCTAACATAATTATACGTTTTATGCTGTAACTCTGCCAGACATATCACTCTGTGGAAGAATCTAACCCAGTGTGGGGAAAAACACTTATAAATAGTGTTACAGTCTACAAAAGTAACACTAGTAATCTTAACTGCACATAATAGGTATAATTCAGTTTCAATAATAATAATGCCTTGTAATACGCCTTCCAACACACTACACTATTGTCATTATTCATTCATGCCACACGTGCTGGTGGTAAGCCACTTCTGTAGCCACAGATGCCTTAGTGAAGACTGGCAGAAGTGATGCTGCCAATCTGTGCAATCAGCCCCACTGACCAACACCAATCACTCATGCAAATTGATCCCAGTGGGAATCAATCCTCCGAACACTAACAACTGAGAAACTGTCCTCCCTTAGTTTCATTATTCACTGAATGATTCTCTACTCGGTTGAATTATTGGCTGCACTGATGATTCAGTATTGATCTCTTATACCTCCCTTATAGAATATCTATATAAAGCACAACTGAATCGCTGACCGGCTCAGAGTGCATGTGTCCTTTTACACCTTCTCCTTGCAGCCTTTACAGTGGAACTGCCTGTTGGGGCTCAGTGATGACTGGCCCTGCCACTGTTTGTTCATCAGTCTCCATCATGGCCCTGAGAGCATGCTGGGACACAGGACGAGACAGGGGACATGAATAGAGGCTGCTACAGGGTCCACTACTGACCCCCAGCTCTGCCAGCTGGACAGTAATAATGATCTCATCCCAACAAGAGCAACCAAGGGGCAGACACTAAAGGACTATGTGAAGAGCACTGTATGCACTGGGCAGCATGTGCTGCGAGATGTTTTGACATAAAACTGAAAAAAACATATGCATAAAATGCTGTACACAAGTGCTCAGTATCCATCCTTCATGTGCACTTGGTTCCACACAAATGTTTGCTATCAATTTAATGCTAATAGTGGTGCCAGTGTTTTTGGTCAAATGATACAATAATCAAATTGTGTACGGAAGATAACTCTAAAAAAACCTTATCATGTTCAAACAGTTTTGTATATAAAATAGTGTATACCAAATTTCATATTCATAAACTGAAATATGTCTGGCCTGGTCTGCTCCACAACAAGTGAATGACTGCAGTCATGGCACATAGTATGCATTTCTCACAGATGTTTTCAAAATATTTCAATATGCAGTATTTTCATTTTTTTTTGCCACTACATACTTAATAGAATAAGGTTGTAATGCACTGACTTTAAAGTCACACCAGTAATTTGGCACGAGAGCATTTTAACACCTCCTTTGTTGATTACTTGAGGGTGGTCTTATCAGCACTGACAACAACCAGTCAGAGCTCAACACAATGGCAGACAAGGTCAAATTTGAAGTGGCCCATCAAAGAGCCAAAGGAAAACATGCACACTCAGCTGCCTGGTGGGCAGTGTGCTGCTGACAGCAGGTGCAACGATCCATAACCCATAATATAATTTATTTTTATTTAAAAGATACAAGATAATGCAAAGAGAGCTTGAAATGAGTAAATGAGTAAGTGCCCATGAGGCTGCATGAGACGTGAGCCTGTGTGCTTACACACTCCTCCACTTCCATGCACCAAGAAAATATGAATTTACCGAAACACTGTTATTACTTGTGCTTATACCGTAGATGAAGATAACCTAAACAGAATTTTTTCCATCATTGATTAAGTAATTTCTAATCCATATTATACACATAATGAATTGTATCGTATGTAGAATTTGAGAATAGTCAAGAAATACACACTGTCTCACACACCAACCCACATAACTGCTACATCCCGCAGGCAGACATTTCTGGCTGTCATTCCAGCTAAGCAGCGAGGCAGAAGGACAGAGGAAAAGACAAGAGGCGGGGGGGGGGGGGGGGGGGGGAGAGAGACGGGGGGTGGACAGCAACAATGAAGGCTCATAGGTAGACAAGAAGCAGACGCTCTGAATGAGGCAGAGCTTCCTAATGAACTCAACTGTCAAGGCTGAGCAGCACCAGCTATTTATATATATATTATATATGTATATTATCCATCATCTGAAAGGAAACCGTTTTCTATAAAAGAAGACATTTGCAGCAAGCACTCTGACTTTATAATATCTAATGACTTTCTAAACCCAAGGATGGTCTCTTCTATTTATATTCATATTTAACAATGTAGTGATTCTCATATTAGCTTTTAAGGGCTTTGAGCTTGTGTAACTACATAAAACATTTTTATTTTCAATCCCAATTATTATTTCATGCATTCACACTAGTCAAAGTGGGGCCAGAACAAAGACAACTCAAACATTCTAGAAAACTATAAATGCCAGCACCTCAGGAAAACAATGAACAAAAGACATATTGTATCTGTGTTCTGGATGTGCTTAACTGTCCTTAAAAGAAACAAGAGGGGTCATCCTTTGTAATGTCACTGGATACAAAATTGTTATTATAGAAAACGTATGAGCTCAAAGATACAAGTGTAAATGTATAATATAAATCAAGCTTAATTGAGCTATAGAGGCATTGGACACTCTATGCATGTGCAGAGATCCAACTAACCTCAGGTCAACAAACACATGGAAGCTGAGGCAGGGACAAAACAAGATGGAGCGGGGAAATGCTCGCGGTTGCTATGTTTGGACCAAGGTTCAATGGAGTTTTATTCTAAAGTGTAGACTGAGACCAGCTACAGACACAACAAGGACCAGAATAGTCTCTTTAATTGGGACTTAGCCAAACAAAGTCCAGATGGCCTTAATAGACAAGAGGTGCATTCCTGCTCTTTCCCCATGTGCACCAAAGTTCACGCTCACTCCTCACTTCCCTTTCATGCAATTATAGTGGTGTTATTTTTAGCCAAAACATAAATCGCTTAACCATAAATAAGAAATTCTGAAATAAAACTTTTAAAATTTCATAAACATGAACCATCTGTGTCCCCAGATACAAGGTAGAATCAAATACTGGTTTTACAGTTGCTGTTTTAAAAGTGACATCCATCTACACAGCATTATATTGACCAAGATTGAATTGAATACAGATGAGGGCAGCTAAAATTAATATGGTTAAAATTCAGTTTAAAAAATAATAATAATAATAATAATAAAGTTCTAGGGTCATGTCACTAATAAAAAGGATCCGGTTACACATTTGTGAATTTAATCAATAGGGACATTTGACATTTCATTATGAAATGAGAAAATTATACAATGAGAACGCAACCTATATATAAAGTTATTCTTAGTTATAAAAACTATGTAGATGGTGGCCAAACTGTTAATGTTATGTTTTAGTTCTCAATACAAACGTCCAATAAGAAAGCAGAATAAGCCTCACGTGAGTATCTTATTCATATTGCCAGTTCCTATGAATAAAACCAGTTGAAAAAAAAAAAAAAAAAAAAAAAATCCTCTCTCTGATCTGAATGGTCCTGGAATTCTGTACTGAGCCCTGTACTGAGCCCTGTACTGAGCCCTGTACTGAGCCATGTACTGAGCCATGTACTGAGCCATGTACTGAGCCCTGTACTGAGCCCTGTACTGAGCCCTGTACTGAGCCATGTACTGAGCCATGTACTGAGCCCTGTACTGAGCTCTGTACTGAGCCGTGTACTGAGCCCTGTACTGAGCCATGTACTGAGCCCTGTACTGAGCTCTGTACTGAGCCGTGTACTGAGCCCTGTACTGAGCCCTGTACTGAGCCCTGTACTGAGCCCTGTACTGAGCCCTGTACTGAGCGCTGTACAGAGCCCTGTACTGAGCCCTCCCTGTACTGAGCCGTGTACTGAGCCCTGTACTGAGCCCTGTACTGAGCCGTGTACTGAGCCCTGTACTGAGCCGTGTACTGAGCCCTGTACTGAGCCCTGTACTGAGCCCTGTACTGAGTCCTGTACTGAGCCCTGTACTGAGCCCTGTACTGAGCCCTGTACTGAGCCCTGTACTGAGCGCTGTACAGAGCCCTCCCTGTACTGAGCCGTGTACTGAGCTCTGTACTGAGCCGTGTACTGAGCCCTGTACTGAGCCCTGTACTGAGCCGTGTACTGAGCCCTGTACTGAGCCCTGTACTGAGCTCTGTACTGAGCCGTGTACTGAGCCGTGTACTGAGCCCTGTACTGAGCCTGTACTGAGCCCTGTACTGAGCTCTGTACTGAGCCGTGTACTGAGCCCTGTACAGAGCCCTGTACAGAGCCCTGTACTGAGCCCTGTACTGAGCCCTGTACTGAGCCCTGTACTGAGCCGTGTACTGAGCTCTGTACTGAGCCGTGTACTGAGCGTTGTACTGAGCCCTGTACTGAGCTCTGTACTGAGCCGTGTACTGAGCGCTGTACAGAGCCCTGTACTGAGCCCTGTACTGAGCCGTGTACTGAGGAGGAAAAACATTTGCATGTACCCTCTATCTGCAGGTTAAAGCACTGGCCACACAGGTTCAGTTGGGATTGTAGTATTTTTTTGTTTCATAAACCACTAAGAACACACGTTTCCTTTAATATAACTCCATCCATCCATTTTCTTCTGCTTATCCGGGGCCAGATAACTGATATTGCTTAAAGTGACACATTTTGGTTACACTAATGTACTAATGAAAGTTGCAGACCAATCTTACCAGTAAGACACATCCAAAGGGTCGAAATAACGTCTGGAGATGAGATCAGAAAAAAATGACTCTGTTTCACGGCACGCTGTCCCATTGCCAATCACAATCTTAGTACACCTGGAAGCAAAATAATGATTGATTACAGTTTACATTACATAAATTATAATAGAAATTGTTGCTAACAAAATATAATTACAAGCAAGATGTTTGTAGCATACTTATAACCAACATAATGTAATGACCAAATATACCCATATTTAATCAGAAGGTGGCGCACTTTGTCAGCTTCTTGGTGCGTTCCAGAGTTGAGCAAATTGAAAATATCAGTATGGAGAATTTGACCTTAGAGATGACAGAAACAATGTTTTTAATGCGTTTTATGTTATTATTTAGGTTTTAATTTTTATAATAGACGTGGCATAGCTGAAGAGAAATTTGACATATTTTTCTATGCCTCTTGGTTGTAATTGTGTTAGAGTTAAGTCAAACAGATGGGGACATCCATCATAACGCAGCTGGAAATGGTCCTGCTGTGTTACAAGCTGTGACATACATGCAAACACACGCAGACAAACTGTCACGAAAGATTTTCAGAGAACAAAATAACAGAAATGTATTTAAGGAAAAATAGAGGAAAAAAAATTGGGTTGCAAAATTAAGAATATATTTTCCGTTATTAGTTCAGAAATAAGCAAAAACCATGTATGCAGTGTTAAATCTAAATCCAATCCCCTAATGCTTTTCCATCTTAAAGGGGCCCCTTTAACACTCTTCAGACTCAGAGCTTCCTGCCTCGTGTCACTGGCATCAGCAGTCCTGCGGAACAGGACCTAGCCACTGCTAAAAACAACTGAAAGTGAAGTATTGGAGTGGACTCACTTGTAGGGGAGAGAATAGCGACCTTACAACCGTGTTTAAAGCCTGGGTCTACACCCATAAGCACACAGCCCCTGACTGGGCCTGCCAGAAGACGCTGGCGAAGATTGCGAACAAACATAGCAATAGACTCTTTTTCTGCTGATGTTGTAAGTTTAGTCCTAAACAAAAAGAAAGAAAAACATAAGTATGTAAATTTAAAAAAATAGAGTAAAACATTATTTTGACCAATATCAACTGTACCTGTAACTTCTGGTTAGGAAAGGTAAAATGAGTCTCTTATAAGAATCTTCAACTGCATTCTTAATCATAAATCGGAGCTCCTCTCTGGCAAAGGTCTTACTCTTCCATCTGAGAAAACAAAATGGATTAGGAGTGTGCAGGGAATGGTTTTAAACATGTAATGAATGTTTGATTTGTTCAAAATTCTAACAAATCATTGTAACTGAGTATTACTTATTAATACATTTTGTTGTTTTTTTCCTTTGTAAGTAATTTATCTAAATGTGCACTATGGATCTAACCTGTTGTTAATGCACCACATGGTAAAGTCAGTCTTCACTCTGTCAGGGATGTTCACCTTCACGGTCAAAATCTTCAGACTCTCCCCTCGATTTATGGCCAAAGTCTAAATATGAGAAAATTCAAATAGTATGATTGTCAATACAAATCAATTAAAATATCTTCAAATAGCCGTAACAATCTTCATACAGTTGAAAACTATGTAACAAAAAAAATTGTCCATTCACTAAAATTAAATCATTGATGGAAATTTGTCGTGCTTTATTCTGGGCTGCCTCAAAGGCCCTGTTACAGTCTGTTATGCAAAGACTAGTAAGTGCCTGACCTTTTCATGAGGGAACCTTTAGCCCAACACAGAACAGAGCCACGGACAAGATGTCAATCTGGAGCCCAAGCGGAAGAAGAGAGCTGACAAATGCCCCACAATCCCACCTTCAGCACAGAGACCGTGAGGTGTACCCCACCAACACCCACAAGTGTGGCAGCAACCATAACAACAACAACAAACTAGCGACAAACAAAATGTAAAACACTGCTAATGGCACAGGGCAGAATTAAAGCAGCAGCATCGCCTGGATTATGATTTAAGTTGGATTTGTTTCTTTTGGCATGTTTCAGCCTCAGGCGCACACAGTGACTGTGATGATATTTCTCAAACCATTTCCATCAAACTATAAACAAGTCCAACATGCCACTGACTAAAGTTAGTACCCAGATTGTAACATTGGAGCGGAATTTCTAAGTCAGTTACTACTGGCCCCAGTAGTAACCGACTTAGACTTTCACTTTTGGACTGGTGAAAATAGGCCAAAACAGTTGATAAAACAAATATAATGGCACACATTTTATCACTAGAGAAAACTTAGATGTTAAATAATTACAAATATAGTGATTCCAAAAAGAGAACTGCAGAAAAAAAAATAGTTTGAAGTGCACCCTGCATGTCAAAATGTTTAAAATATACAAGCAGACATACATCCTATACAATGGCTTCATATTCATTTCATTATTGGCATTATGAACCTGCATTAGCACTTGTGTATTCCTCAGTTTCTGCTCAAGATGAGTCAATGGCACGAGACACAAGGTGATCCGAACACAAACACCATGAGAAGGGGTAAAAGGTGTGTGGTCATGATATAGATGAGGCAGGAGTGACAGGTAAGCTGTACCAGCCAAACCTCTGATGAGAGCAGACAGTCTTTCACAGATGCTCCATCACATTTCCTTTAGCCCCAGAGCCAGGGCAGTGTGCCAGCCAGGCCAATCTTTCTCTTTGGCCGTCTCAGACTCTGTTTGGAAGAATGTTTTCATCTACACGCCTATCACCCAAACCACATGAAATGCACACAATTCACAACAAGAAGACATTTACTGAAACATTCATTCAATCAGTGATAAAACATTATGTATGTAAACAACTTAAATTTCACATAAATAAATAAATCTTTAAAATATCACATTATCCTTTTTGGACTAATATGTGCAATCAATTTTGACAAGTAAAGTGATGGTGTGTAGCAGAGATCAAATTAGGGGAATAGAATGTGCTAAACTACAATTACAACACAAAGCAAGTCAAATTAAAAATCTCCTGCTTCATGATTAACAAATGTATTATGGCATAACCGCTTTTTTGTTGCTAGAAGCTTGAAAATTCTTTGAATCTACTCTGGCAGATTGCAATCAGAAAATAACAAATTAGCCTATAGTTAATCCTTTAGGACATATAAATGTCAAAACATTTAATTCCATTTAGTTATGTGAAGATGGAAATTATTCCTTTAGACACTCTTCACTGGGTCAATTGTGTGCTCCGAAGTCCTCAAGAACATAACAGTTTTATATATCTTCATACATCTATATAAACAATGTGTATTTTGAAGCCAAATCAGTAACTGGGGCTTAATAAAATAGACTACTGAGTGCTCCCACACAAGTCTCCTGTCAAAACACATCTCCCACCTGCACTTCTTCCTGCCAAGTTGATGGCTCGAAAAGGTTTGTTTTAGCCGGAATGTGACAGCTAGCAGGGTCACAGCAGCCTGTGGATTAACGCTCCGTGACAAAGGCGAGTCATCGAATTAAATGTCTTGCATTGAAGAGAGGGGTTAGGGGAGGTGTGGTGTGCAAGAAGGGCTACAGTTTAGTCAGATTGGGACCAAGTATGAGAGAGAGAAGTAATGGACACAACTCAACGTCATTCACCAGCACTCACCGCCCCCCTTTCCCCCTCCTTCCAGCTGCCTGTGGGCCCAACAGCAGAGGCTGTCACTACAAGAGAGCGTCTGTCAATCAAAGCCTCCTAATCCAATGGCATGTCGGCAGGGGACATGTCACATATGTTAAGAGGAGAGAACGAGGGGACTTGCAGGGTAAATGTGTGCGTGCGCCCAAGTCTGCGTGTATGTATTAGGAGGACTGCAGGCCAGAGCACGCAGCCAAAGAGTGTGGTGTGGCAGAGAGGCGGCTGGTGATGGAAGCTGTGGTGACACAAGAAGCCTGGGACAAACTCTGAGTAACCCACCAGTCACTACAGGCGCACACGAGGCCACGCAAGGCACAGGAGGGGTAAGTATGAAGGCACAGAGCAGCCTAACTGCACATGACATGACCAACATTCAGAAGAGGCATGCATTGGGACGATGCAGAACAAGAAGTACAGATTTGTTTGGCCACATACAAGTTTCGAAGTTAAATAAGTTCAGTGTACTGAAGGACTCCTATTGTATTTGTCCCAAAGGATCAAAAAGCATATGTATAGCTATATTATTTAATTTTTGGTCATTTGACTGAACTAAGAGAACAAGGGAAACAAAAGCGCTCATGAAGTGTCATGGTTTTGATAATTAAACGTAGACCATAATGTACGCACGAACCTGCGTACATTATGGTTTAATTGATTTAAGAGTTTATTAGAGTTAGCTTATTGTCTGATTACCTTTAGACAAGCCAACTCTTTAAGACAGGTGATCATTACTTTAGAGATCCCATTAGTCTATGTTTAGAAATGTTTTGCATCTCACATTTAAAATAAATAGTTTACACCATGTCTACATAATTACCTGGTGAGGCTGGATGCGGTGAATGGCGCAGGTGAAGTCAAAATAAAGTCTGAATTTCTCAATGTCTTGCTTTTTGTTTTGATGTAACCCAGGTTTGGAATGAGTTGGGGCTTTTTTCTCTTGCTCTTTATCCTTTAATGCTGATTTAGACACAGCAGACTGGATAGTGATGTGGCTGTTCTCACACCTGTAAAACAAAATATTCCAATTTTAGGGTGAGAGAAGATAATACAATAAACTGAATTTGCCCTGGTGTATTCTTACAAATGTTTCACAAAGGTTAAAGTGTCAGGGTCTTTGGCAATCATATCAGCCAATATATGCTCAATACCAGTGGCTACTTCTTCAATAGTTGAAAGGCCTGGCATATGATTAAAAAATAGAAAAAAGTAATTGTAATTGGTATTGATAACACACACATAACTAATACACCTTAATCAATCTTACCTTCAGTACCAGGTTGAACCCACTTATTCAAGTACAACATGTGTGGGGTTTCCAAAAGGGCAGAGGCAGCATCCTCGAGACCAAGTGCTTTAGCCCTTCGGGCCTTGGTCAGTTTACTGCCTTTCTTGTACGGAGTATACTAAAATACATGAACAAAACTGTATTTTTATAAAGTGAAATAAAAAAGGCTGTTGTGAAGACTGAAATTATAATAACAGAATAGAATAATATGCAACATGAGTAATATGGTGTTAATGGTGTAATGTGTAAACCAAAGCTTTAAACTTAAATTAACATCTGTTAATGGCAGTTTAATGGCATGTTTAATGGAATGGTTTATCCACAAAGTAAATGTCTTACCACATGATCCAGTTCCTCTGCAGACCTACAGTTTCTTAGGTTTTGCTCAAGCTCAGCTGTCAAATTCCCATCTTTCTTCAGGGTCTGAATCACAGACTGAGTCTTCTTAGCTAAAGCACTAAAAGAAACATTAAATTAAAGCTTGTAAACATGTAAGCAATGCTTTAATCCAAACAAAACGATGACTTTGTAATTGACTATTGTTTAAACCAGGCATGTCCAAACTACGGTTCGGAGGCCAAATGCGGCCCTCAGACCAATTTTTGTTGGCCCTTCGGCTTCCTGCTAAGTTGGTCCAAACAACAAAAAGTAGTACTTTTTCCTGTAAAATTTGGAAAATTCAAGTATTTTGATGTTATATCAAACCTTATTAAAAGGTGTGGAGGCTCATCGAAACAATGTCAAAATGGAAAATTTCTAATTATTCACTTTGACATTCAAAAAATGTTACGTTGTCGGGTTGTTTGTGGTCCTTTGCTCAGTATAAGTTTCAAAATGCGGCCCTCAGTGAAAAATATTGGACACCCCTGGTTTAAACAGTATGTTACTAAACTCTGGACGTCTAGCACCATCTAGTGGAAGGTTCTCAAACAACGTAGAACTTATCTGAATTTCATTTATTATTATCATTATCATTATCATTATTATTATTATAGATCATTTCCACTTTCCTTTGGGTCATAATGTTGTGTTATACAAATATGCTGTAAAAAAAAAAAACATGCACTGAAAATAAACCTTAGTATGAAGCATATTAAGTTCAAAGTCAGAAATGTCAGAATACACGGTGCATAAAAACTGTTAAGTGTATGGGAAAATTCTTTTAGTTAAAAAATACATTATACTTTCTCACCATAAGTCCTCATACACCAAGTGTACATCCCGAACTCCATCAGCGTCCATGTGATTAATCATGTCTTTGCGATAGCGGACCATAAAAGGCACGGTGTTCTCCTCCTGCAGCAGTGTCACAATATTCACAGAAACCCACTGCTCCACTCCGGTGAGGGTCGACAAAACCTGTGATGAAACAAAGAATATTCATTATGTATCCATTTTCTAAAATTATGGGGTGAGAGTAAAAAGGCTGAATATATTGTGTAAAAAAACCTCTATCAGGTCCCAGTTCATGTTGAGCTCATTTCTCAAAGACTTGGCCAATGGCGATCGTAAAGTCCTTGGAAGTTGTTGGCTACTTGTCTGCTTCATTGTACAAGGATCTTCAAATGTGAAATCCTCTTGTTCCTCTTTCTTTACAGAATAGCCCAGAGATGATGGCCCATCCTTTACCCATCTGTTGTCCGGATGAGCTTCCGACACAGTGAATGACAGTCGCTACAAAACAAACATTCAATGTAACCGGTAATGACACTCTTCCATTATATTGTGTAAGGAAAAGCTTACTTCTTGCTTCATTCTGCTTGGCCCAGGTTCATCTGACTTCTCGTTGAGGCCGTCAGCTGTTGCCTCTTCATTTTGATACTGGACAGTAGTATTAGATTTTTCAGGACCAATTCTTGCCCTTTTTGAATGAAGTAACTCAGGGGCTACAAGATCCTGACTAGCCTCGGGAATGTCCAGTTTGCGTTTCGCAGGAGGTTTTCTGGGTGCCCTTGGCTTCGGTTCTTTGGGTACCTTTGGCTTCGGTTCTTTAGGTACCTTTGGCTTCGGTTCTTTAGGTACCTTTGGCTTCGGTTCTTTGGGAACTTTAGGGGCTTTGGATTCCTTTGAAATGGCTTTTGTGCCAGCAGGTTTACGGGGAGCATTTGATTTTTGCCTCGAAGGCATCCAATCTTCGTTCTCCTCTTCACTGCTCATGGTTTGAGAGAAGGATCTGAAAGTTAAGTGTGTATAGATTTCAGTGTTGTAGTTCAACTTGATGTGCGAGTATGACAAATGCTTGAGTGTAATAAAATCTGTGTATTTTCTTTCCACTAAAAGTATAAATCTTTCATTTTGTGCTCTTATAGGGCGTTTAGAATGCTATGTCATCAGAATTCCGTTATTGAGCTGACAAAGTGAAGTACACCATAATACATTTTCAACTGACATCAGATCTAAATAATAATGGACTTAAGAATTTATAACATAAAAATAAACAATTTAAAATGTTCAGTGTTGTTAGTTAATTTTTCTATATTATATTATTATATTTTTTTTTTAAATGGCATGACATTGTATTTAAACTTCAAAAAATATATACAATTTGAGGTAAAGTGTGTAATACATCTGTAGATACCATGAAAAAACTACTGTAGGGTCAACATTTCAGTGAGTATTTGTCCAGTAAAACCTCAAAATCAGGATTTTGATTTTGCGATCACGATCCAATATTAAATACATAAATATTGTTAAATACAAATGGGAATGTCTCTAAACAATTGATATGTCATCAATTGTTTTCATGAGCAATTATTTATTTTGTGATATTCTGTGATTAATCACAGTTTAATTGTTCTACTTCAATATTGTCTCCATTCTGAAATTGAGAATGTCTTCATTTAGATGTATTTTACGGGGTCTTTTCATGGATATTATATCTTTGGAATGGGGAAAGGTCCTCTAACATCCTTTGTCTGTATTAGGTATCACCTATTAATATATACTGTATAACTTCAAAACCTTGTGCCCACTCTCCTATAAGTCCAACAACATCAGTGTCGCTTTTCCAGCTAACTCTACAAAAGAATGTAAATGTATTGTGTTGTGTTGTCACTTACAGATCGGAGTCTAGCTCTTTATACTCCACAGTTTTAGCAGTGGTTGTTCTTCTGGGTCTTTGCGTCATCTTTTCAGCTTCCCAATAGTAAGAAATCACTTGGGGGAAAACTCATATACTAATGTGATTAAAGGCAAGCATGAATGTCATCAAAAACTTGCCAAATTGCAATGTCAGGTCTTAAAAACTTAGCATTTTAGTTTCGGCTAACGTGATTCATCATGTGACAATGAGGCAGAGAATTATATTATCTCTTTACCGTCTTAAACAATATATTCAAATCTACCTTGTCGTAATATTGTTTGGATCATGCTATTTAAGTTAGATTAGCTACACTGAGTTATAAGTGCCAAATGTCAAACAGCAGTAGCTTCAGCTGATGATAGCAACATGCGAAAGTAGCTGCTTCCTGCAACACCACGCGCTCAGCCAATCAGCGCCGTCCAAAACCGTTCAAACCAATTCCGCCTCATCAGCGCCAAATATATTATATCATCATTATTATGGTTATGTTGTATATTACAAATCCTATGAGCTGTATCTTTTGTTATTATTGGCAATTACTTCACAATATCAGAAGATGGAATTGATTAGCTTGATATTGTAACTTTTCTGACGCTAATATTACGCTTGATAAACTTTGTGAAGCTGCCCTCATGGACTTTTCCTTTCCTTCACACAGGATTGTACTAGTTATACTTGTTTAGCAATTATTTTTAGAACTATGTCCGGTATCAAATAAATGAGTGAAACACCTCTTCCTGCAACAACTCAACTAAAGGAAGCCAGTCAGTGCAAATGCTCCAGCAGATATAGATATAGACATTCTTGGAAGGTGAAAATGAGGAAACATTGTGTAATAATCCATTTATTTTAAAATGAATAAATAAATCGCTCTCATGACTCATAAACAATACACAACATTGCATTAATGTATGAAATATGCCTTTTTATTTAAAATCAAACCAAACACAAATAAGGCATGCATTTAAATGCTTACACAAGGATGAGCTGGCACAGTGTGAGTGTAGAGGGCAGCAAACATTTTTGTGAACAAATGTACAATTTCAGTCAGATCAAACTGAAAGAAATTTGTGAAGACAAACAAAATGTAATAAGATAGTAGTACCCTGTACCTTACTTTAAAGTGAAAAATGTAAACCAACAGAGAGGAAATTAAATTTGATTTAACTAAAACTGATACTGAACTCTATAATTAGCATTTAAAGTGCACTGACAACATTTCCAGCATAAAATAGACAGATGTTCCCAACAGGACCTGCTGCACAGAAGATGAGATGATAACACCAAGTCCCATTTTTTAAAGGCACAATTAAATACAGTATATTGCTCGAACAAATCCCTGATTTGATGCAATTACCATTCAGCAGCATAATTCTGAGATTTTGGCAAAAAATATACTTCTCTTTTGCAGTAAAATGATTGAGAATTCCTTTAAGCTAATAGATAAACATGTTTATAATATCTCTACAAAAATAATTTAACATGCTGATAACAATATTGACCATTTAAGTGCAAATCTTGCAGTACAAAGTACAAAAACTATTCAAAGAGAGAATCTGTGTGTTTTTGGGAGAAAAGGCAGAAAGCAGTAGTTGGGCAAGTTATTTACGTCCACCTTTCACCTTTCCCATGTAGTCTTTGATGGTGCTCTCAATATTTGGGACTTTGTAGTTCTGTGCAGCATAGATTCCAGTACATGCTCCAATAGCAACACCAACCAACGCAGGGGAGCGTAATCTGGCAATGATGTACCCAGCCATGAAGCCCTTGAGGAAAGGAGAGGCGAGGAAACTGCCTCCCTAAATATAAAAGAACAAAACGTATAAGAGCCGGGGACAAAAGGAAACAGTAATAATGCACTGCTTTATAACTATCTTACAGGAGGAACACCAATTTGAATCTCATCCTCCACTCGCCTCTGGATGTCCTCAAGTTGGTCTTTGAGGTCCACCAGATCTTTGAGTTGGCTCAGGGGGTCCTGCAAGTGAAAACAATGGTCATAGTTAAGACTCTAAAATATACTTCGTGATTCTAACCGACATATGCGGGTTGCCTTATGATAACTATTAAAAATAATTGATTAGTACACTGTTACTCATGTTGTTACTGATATATTAGCATATTTCATAATAACAGTCATAATAGTAGCAGTTAGCCTAGCCTATTTTAATAATATGTGCTCTGGTATTATTTTCCATAAGCATCGAGTCTTAGCATGAGTTTAAAAAGCTGATAACACGTCCACAATGTCTACACTGGCCTGGGTCTGCAGAATGATACATAAATAGTAAAAGTTTTGGACCCGACCTTGTCTCTTGACATGGTGGTTCAGCTCAGCCCAAAACTCTGCTTCTTCTTCCGCTCGAGAGATGGAGGATGGCGCCCTCTACTGGACAACAACTTACTAACCTCCATAAACGTCGTAGACACGTGGTTATATTCCGTAAATATTGTTTTCTCCAGGTTCATGCTCAGTGCAGCATGCAATAGATTGGTAGGTACAGTTGACCCTTTTGGCCTTTGTGGTAAATAATGAGAAAATAGCAAGAATCCTACAGAATTGTTGTCAGAGATCCGAGCCAGCCAGCAGTGCATGCGCCATCAGACTTTGAAACGCTCAAAGAAAGAGGTCTGTGCAGAGGTATGCTATATTATACATTCTATTAAAGCCTTTTGCATTTTTGTAAAAAAATAAAAATGCACTCTATTTTGAGACATCTACTGAAAAACTGGGCTTAACCACAGAATGTCACAAAATATGACAAATCAATGTGGTTTTGGCAAATGAAAAGCATATAATGTACCATGACATCAGAACATGGTATGCAGACATTTACAATTGTGATTTACATTATTGGTCTATTTAATAGGAGATTATAAGGTTTAGACTGCACAATAGCTTTTCATTTTATCTACAGAGATATCACGTACATACAACAAATTATACTTTTAAGCTCAAAGTAATAACATTTTGAGTCATAATTTGAGACTTAAAAAACATTAGTTCCATTACGTGATTTTGAATATTCTGACTGAATAACATTTTAAAAGGCAATTTTTTATATAAGGCTTTAGTATTTATTCATTATTACATAAGCCTATTTAACACACATACATATGATAAACCAAAAGTACCAAATACGTCAAAAGCCTCAACAAGTCATAGGCATACTTAAATTAAAAACAATACTATTTTGACATAATTGTCACTTCCATTACTTTGTCCTGTCTATTTATGACAAGAAGGCTTTTAATTAGACAATGATCAGGAATTGTCTTCAGATTTCAAATGTAAGAACTATTTATTTTTTTCTTTCTTACTCTTCTACACTTCAAGTTGGTAATCCTTTTATTAGAGGAATTAAATCTTGTTACGAGTTGGTGAAAGAGGACAATAGGCACAGAACCGTCCCCCCCTCTCTTCCTGCAGGCTTTGGGTGCAACAGACTTATACATGGAGATAAAGTGTGCCTCCTCTTCTGCTGTTTATCATTATTGATTTTAGTGTTGTGCACTTGGCTGACAAATAATTTTGGATGCCACAGCAAGAAAAGGTCACAAAGTCTTAGGCGCAGTCATTACAGTGAGTGTTTTTGGACTAATGCATATTTAGACTTCGGGGAGTTTTGTCTGCAAAGAAGAGAGTTTCTGACTACAAAATGTTATTATGATAAAACATTACTCCTTTCAATGAAAATGTTGGTGATATGTAAGAGAAAATGTTAGTTAAAGTATTATGTCTTGAACTTGATTTATGGCACTGATAAGAAATGACTCGACCAACCTAAATATTCCAATGTCTTTTTTTCTTTATATTCCCATATTGCTTGCAGAATAGGGATAAGATTGTTTGTTTATGTTTTATGATTTGTGTACTTTAAATGCTGTAGGTGCAGAAAAGAGAAGGTTGAGTTGAGGAATGGACTCGGTGTAAAATGGCTGTGGTTATGTGGATCCAAGTCAGATCTAAAGAACTAAAAAATTAGCTCATAGTGTTCTTGGCCTGAGGAGCTGCTGCAGCTGGCTTTTTCCTCTGCTGTGCTTGGCTGCACTGCCTTGTGATTAACCTGCAAAGTCATACATTTATTTGGCTTATATTGATTGTGCTCTGTTTTATTAAGTATGAATATGATTTTTGTATGGTTTATGCTCTCTTTGTATTCAAATCTTCCATAATGTATATTGGCCCTCTATTCAGTGAAGCATCTTTAATCTTATTGTTGGCTGCTCAGTATTCTGTGTGCCCTTCCCTGTTGGATACATTGACAGTGCTCTGCAAAACAGTTGGATATGGATCAAGAAATGCTTATGGGGCTATTTATTGTGAAATATCACAAAAATGTAATTTACAAATACAATTGACTCAGCACTTCTTTTCATGACTGTTCATTTTGTGTATTATTAATGACCATGTCCCATTTTTCCTAGATGAATCACTTGGCAGACTGAACACAGGCTGTACTCAGAGCCCTGTTGGCGCTTAAACTGTATGAATACATTATTTTAAGGGCTGTTTGTGTCTTCTTAACCAGAACACTGGATTACAACCATTTTACTTATTGTATACTGATGAATATTAGTGACAAGCATAATGAGGTGTGGTGTTTGTAGCTGTTCCTTGTGAACTGTAATATGTGGAGAAAAGATCACTGGGGTGCACAATTAAACTGATTCTTTGCATATCTGAGAGCTACTGGCTTTGTGCCACTAATTAGCTGTGTGCCGCTTTGGTGGTCACATGTTGTAGTTACTACTGTGTAAATATATTATATGCTATATATGCTTTTATATGCTGTATACACATACATCAGGGAAAGATGGTTGTATACTTCTCAGCCAAAATCCAATGAGAGTTGTTAGGCTCTGTTGCTTCTTTAGCACTGGGAACCTCTCCAGGTGGAGTCAGAGGGGCACTGCAGCCTCACTGCACCACTCTGCCTCGAGGCACACCGTGTGTGCATTGCATGTATGGATACTATTCTCTGAGACAGGCCAAAAATGAATGGAGAATGAAACATGGATTTACATAGTAAATAATGGGAACGAGTACATGACTTTGGTTAATCAGAGCTTCATATGAAGTGTCTGTTGCTCTTCACAGTTGAAGGAATGCTGCTTACAATTAGCCCTATACATGTGTCACCCACTTGTTAGTAATCATGTGCAATACTGTAATAGAATGTGAATTATCACTGGTACAATTCACTGAAGTCACTTTACCTGCCATTTAATCTTGTCCATTTAATGTGCTGTATATAATCATAGTCAGAGCCACTTATTGTACATAACAATGTCTTATATTTAGCCTTATGTTTTTGCTCTATCTGCACGGTCTATGTTAGATTTAAGATTATTTTTATTGTTAGTTATCTTGCATCCATCCATCCATTTTCTACCGCTTGTTCCCTTTCGGGGTCGCGGGTGACAGGAGCCTATCCCAGTGACTTCGGGCCTTAGGCGGGGTACACCCTGGACAGTGGCCAACTTGTCGCAGTGTTAGTGTCAGTGTTAGTTATCTTGATTTTTGTTATCTTGCCTCCGTTCTACTGCTTGAATTGTGCATTGCAACACTAGAATTCCCCCTTTGTGGGGCAAACAAGGTTCTCTTGTTTACAGTATACCAAACAAAACTTTTAGTCATTTATTTTGTATTTAATGTTGGGAAATTATATAATTATATTAACTTATAACTATACCATATTACCTTTTCTTCAATGTGGACATTGAAGATTGACACACCTTTCAATTGCTATTCTACACACACACATTTTACTTGAAGTGATGGACATTATATTTTTGCTTTTGCAGTTGGCAGTGTTCCCAGTGAACCATAAAGCCTCTTTGCTGTACAAAGATGCAATAAATCAGATCTTACTTCCTGGCCTGTTCCATGTGAAATGATGTGACGCTTTAAAGTATTATTAGAGTGGCTCAACAGTGTGCGTTTTAAACAGGGTCTTCCCTCTACTACTGCTTCCACGCCTGCATTAGCTCTCTCTCCTTCTACATCTTTCTCTCTCCTCCCATTCTCCAGCCTCACCTCCCTGCTGGTCTCACACACACTCACACTGGCTGGGGAAGTCCTCTGTCACTATCAGTGGTCTCCCTGGTCTGAGGGCTCGGATCTAATCTAAAATCATACTTTTTTAACAGCTTGCATCCTTTTTTTCCAGAGCCTGTCTGTGGATTGTATTATGTTTTCAAGTTCTACAGCTGTCTCTTAGCTTCAGGACATAACTCAAGTCTCAGCAGAGGGGAAGAAAATTGTACAATGGATTATTTATGATGCCGCTGTTTCAAAAGAATGCAACCGAGCATAATTTGAGCAAATGCATCTTTTTGTTATGATTAGTGTATTTCCAGATAAAGGTAATGACTTACATTTACTTTCAGAGATGCTCAGAAAAAAGTATTAAACATTTACATCTATGTTTTCAAACTTATTTTTCTTGAGGGAAGAGCAACAAACATCTTTGAAGTACATCCTGACTGCAGCATTATGGCGGTACGTGTATCCCATGCTCAGGTGGCTCTAGACCACAAAGTCCTGGGATTAGGGTTGGGGACCTCCACTCCTGTCAGCTCCATCATCTCAGCAGTGCAGCAGCAGGACTACTCGGCCAGTGTGTGGCTGCGCAGGAGGGACAAACTCGAGCATGTAAGTGAGACACAGCACAGGTGGGACAGGCAGTCAGGTAGTTGTGGTATCAAAATTGGTATTGAGTAAGAATTCTTCAGTATTTAAATTGAATTACACATTTTAGTATTGTGACAACACTATTTCCAATCAATACCTGCTGTTGTGTATCTGTCAGAGATCAAAATGCTTGCCCTCATCACCTGGTGGTAATCTAGTACTGGGTTTGGCCATGGGTCTATACACATTTACCATGATGTTGACTTGAACTAATGTGTTAAAAAACAGAAAAATAGCAGAAAAAATTATGCTTAACATGGTTAGCTGAGGTTCATTCATGATGCAAAAGACCCAACTCTGATGTGGTTTTCGATCAATATTGGTTTCTCAGGAGATTACCGGTAGTTGATATTTTAGCTTTAAGATAATTTACTTGTGTAGGGAGCACTGCCAGTTATACATTTGAAATCCTGGATGGGTGGGGAGTCCTTGCCCCAAGTGGAGGAGTTCAAGTATCTCTGGGTCTTATTGACGAGTGAGGGAAGGCAGTCAGATCTGTGCAGCGGCCGCAGTGATGCAGGCGCTGCATTGGTCTGTTGTGGTGAAGAAGGAGTCGAAAGATAAAGCTCTTGATTTAACGGTCAATCTACGTTCCTACCCTCACCTATGGTCATGAGCTTTGGGTAATGACCAAAAGAACAAGATCTCGGATACAAGCGGTCGAAATGAGATTTCTCCACAGGGGACTGGGCGCTCCCTTAGAGATGGTGAGAAGTTCAGTCACACAGGAGGAGCTCGGAGTAGAGCTGCTGCTCCTCCACGTCGAGAGGAGCCAGCTGAGGTGGCTCGGGCAACTGTTCCGGATGCCTCCTGGGCGCCTCCCTGGGGAAGAGGCCCCAAGGAAGACCCAGGACACGCTGGAGGGAGTATGTCTCTCGGCTGGCCTGGGAACGCCTCAGGATCCCCCCGGAGGAGCTGGAGGAAGTGTCTGGGGGGGAAGTCTGGAAGACCCTGCTTAGACTGCTGCCCCCATGACCCAGCCCCGGACAAGCGTAAGAAGATGGATGGAATAATTAAAATTTAAATGCACAATGCTCAATTGTGTATTTTACATATCGTAAATGTATTGCTGTTTTTTGCTGGCCCAAACTGTTAAAGCATTTTTTGAGTTACTCTTTTTGTGTAAGATTAATTACTATTTGTGTGTCCACAAACATTCATGATACAGCAGCAGTAGAATCACCAATGTAGTTATGCATATTTCAGGAATATATATGGTAATGGTGGCTTGTTTTGTTGGCCTGCTTAAATAAGTGGTCAATACTATTTATTTGAATAGGCTGACATCTTGTAGTAGTTCTCTAGACATTTTATAGTATCTGCAATGAGAAACTGATGTTGGGGGAAAGTGAGGTTTACACTTGACTTTTGTTTATTCCAACTGTCTTTCTTGTAATCAGAAAAGATGGTCAGGAGTCGCAGAGAAAAACAGAATCTGCATTCAGCCTCGTGCTTGTAGCTGTAGAGATGAGAGAAAAGGAAATGTGTGCTGAATATTTGATGCTGTAGACGAACAGTGGAGTGGCCTCAGAGCTGTCTGCTGCTGAGGCAACTAGACTGATGAATCAGCATTGTGCCTGCATGACATGAGGCAGGAGTATTCTTTGAAGGCTAAACGCTAAAGCTACCATCTATTTTCTGTAAGTTCCTGTGCATTGTGGTTACGGTTACTTACATAGAACTGATATGCATCTATGTAATTGTGCATCTATGTAATTATAAATGGGAATTTCATTGTATTTGGTAAATTTGGTGTTTTGAATACAAGCTAATTCAAAACATTCATCTGAACCAAAGTAGAGTAATACCGTTGTACACACTGCTTAAGATTGGTTCTTTGGTCTGCTGTCCTAAATGTAGTGTAATCAAGCATTGAACAGATTGAAAGAAACATTCCAAAATTTGACGTTTCATTGGGACAGTGTTGGTTTGTATGATATTGCAATAATAATAGCCTGGAGCCCCCCACTTTAATTTAGAATGTTGCGAGACACTTTATTCATTACTTGATTCCAAAAATGTGCTATTTACCTTTATTCATAGGGGAATTAGTAGGAAGAAATAACTTCACTATTGAAACAAGCAGATGGCAGACAATCGCTGTGAAGAATTGACAACTAGTGACAAGTTAGAACATATTATCTGAATGTTGTTCATCTATACTGCACTCAACTTGGTTTTTGTTCTTAATGCATCTTTCAAAGATGGGTAGTTTGTCCACTTGAGGGAAGAAAGTCGTCCTTAAATTCTGTCTCATCCTGTTTATTGTGAGCGGTGAAACATCACTAAAAGTGTGATTAGTTAATTGGACAGTCTTTAGCTGAAGCAGCAGGTGTGATAACCTGTCTGTGCTGGACAAACGACAGCAGTGAAGAGGAGCTTGCATAAGCCAGTGGGCACACATTTGAGAGATTTTGCTGTTTGTGATCACGTATTCCCATATTTTTACCAAAGAATTACTTATTCTTTCATATGGTATAACCTTTGTAAATGTCAGAATGCCCAGACACACAAGGAATGCCAATGGCCAGGAGCTCACTTTCTATTTAGTTTGACGCTTGGGCTCGATAAGTGCCATCCATTAAAGTGACGCTCGGGGTGCTGCTGCTGACAGCCTGGCACCAGTCCAGTCCTCCACCTCAATAACCCTTGGCGTTAATTAAACCACTTTTCCTTTACTCTGCCAACTACCAAGTCAACTATCACACTGTCACTTATATAATCAGTATACTCAACACAATCTCCAAATCTAAGACATTGACCATTCTTGTTAGCTCCACCTTTTTGTTAAACGTTATTTTAAGTGTGAATGAATTTATCTTGCTAACTGGCTGGCTAATGTGTTTTAATATTGTTTATATTAGTTATCTGCAGTATATACTTCGAGCATCTGATTACAAAAACATCTGGGTGTATTTAGATTATTCCTCCACAAGAGGGAGATATTTCGTTTATTCAAATTATATGCCATGTAACGTTTACATACTTTATGCCTCAAAATGTCACCAGACACTGTCTCACAATATTAAAAATCCTCAGTCACAGGTCAACAGAGCAGCAAGATCACTGGAAAGTTCGAAATATTATAGTTTGAGTGGCAGCACAGCCTGTATTTTAATCAATGGATTTCCTATCAAATAAAAGGTCTATTGTTTTGGTGTTTTTTTTTTGCTGTTGAAGCACATAATTGTGTAAAATAAAACTAGATCAAAAGTTAGCAAAAGCTAAGCTCATCAGTGGAGAGATCGTTACAAAGGTACCTCGGCCACAAGGGGTCAGTAGAGCATTCAGATTGGACTGCTTAAGTGGTCTGTTGTTTTGGTTTTATGATAATAATCCTGCAGTGTTAATTGCAGGTCCATGCAGTAGTGAGGGCTCGGCTGTAAATGCTGTGACTGTGTATGTTGAAGGCATCTGTCCCATCACTATAATTAATGTTTGTCACACTCTTGATGGACTGCTGAAATGGTTCTGGCCACTTGAGTATTTGCTGTAACAAACCATCTGTGCGGAATTTTGTGGTAAAATCACATAGAACAGCTGTTTGGCAGGGTGCTCTTCCCAGTCTGCCACCCTCTGACAGTAAACCGCACTGAAACTTAGTAAGCTCTTCACAGAAGATACAACTAAGTTACTGAATGTGTTTATTGTCAAACTACATTACATTGGGTGGCAGTAGCTCAGTTGGTAGAGTGAAAAATCTGGTTCAAATCCAGCTCATGGCATAAAAACATTGTTGGTAGTGCATTCAGATCCCGGACCACAGGTCGGCAGTACAATTCTAGTTCCCACAGATGAGCAAGACACTTTTGCTTGCTCTTAATGTCTGCGTACACTGTTGTGTGAATGTGTGTGAATGAACATTCCCATTTTGTACTGAGTGGACCAGTTGGGTATTTTAACATGGAACAACAAAGAGCAATTAAGCTAAAGAAGTGTCTTTATATTGTACACAATCATAAAAAATACAGCATATTACATTTACCCCAGATAAATTCATGTAATTATTAAAAACACATACAAAAGTGTTGGATTATAAAGTTCACTACAAATCTGTGGAATTAATTTAATTAATGCCAGATAGGTAAGTTTAATGTCATACTGTGGAACATTCTTGGCAAAGCAATTCACTGTCATCATAATGACAATGGTCCTAATGATGAGGATCATTCTGAAACCCATGGATAACATTTCCATATAGACAAGCAGGTCGTGGACCCTTCTCTTTGAATGCTCTGAGAAGTGTAATACTGTATAACAATATACAATAAACAAGACTGTTTGGGCACTTGTACCAGTAAATGTCTTCTCCCAGCCCACTGGCCCTGATTTGTGACTGCCTGAAGGCTGTTGCACTATAGGAGCCTAATATAGCCATTAATGCTATACACGTATACACCAGTCATAAACAATACAATACCGACAATAGAAAGGCATATCATAAATAAACAATCACAATAACCAAGGGTGTTTGCATGATAACCTCTTTCAACATTAGCTGTGTTTAGGAAAGATAGCGGCTACTGTTTTTCTAAATTATCCATGTTAATTCTTCTTGAAGTCACCAGTGAAAATCCAGGCTTGATTGCAGACTTTGGAAACGTGTGCAGGTTTTCATGCAGCAGTAGCACTCTCTGTTGTATCCAGAGCCTTGGTACAGTGCTGCAGGGCAGACTGACTTTAAAGATTTACTACCTTTTTTTCTGCTTCTCTACGGCACCACTATGGCATGTCAATGTGCAAATCAGAGCCAAAATCATTGCATGAGGTGTGCGAAACACTCTCAAAATATCTCAGAATAGGATGATGCATCTTTTTCAGTGTCCTATATCTTTGAGATAGGAAACCAGATGCCAGTGCAGTGGAAACAGCCCCAATTGTCAATGTGTGCACTTCTGTATAGTAAATTGCTGACCATAAAAGTAAAAAATAACTAGATCAATGGGCCCAGTGCTAGACAATACATCTCTGACTGTGCATGATCTATGATTCTACAGCAAGAGCTTGTTAAAAGTGCAGTGGTGCTCTACATCAGCGTTTCAAACAATAGTCCGGCAATAATTAGTGATACATTCTACAATTATAGCCTTCTGTAAGCCAGGAAGAATGCGATCACCTGTGACCATCTATTCTTTGTCTTGCTGTCTATATGTGAGCGCAATATGAGCTTTCTATTACAATAGGGAGAATAGATGAGGGAGGGGAAAGGGTTGAACACACAAGAGAGTGGCCATATAAAACTGTAAAAGGAGAAAGTGGACAAATAGATGCTTTGTAGATGGATAAGAAAACATACATTTTATTATGTTCACCTTAATAAATACCGTGGATCATTTAAAGGAGACAACGTTAGATTACACTTGGGGTTTATTCATTGAAAAATCTCTGGAGTTTTTCTTTCCTTTTTCCATCCATTGTAGATATGCTAAATGAGATTGCATTCATTACATTTACCTATAGCACAGCACAGCAGCACTCCTACATCTTGGCTCTGGTCTCCCGTACATTCAGCGTGGAGTGGATCCAAACAGTTCAGACAGTGAGACTGCGGAGCGCGGCGCTTCCCTCTCTCTGGCTCTGCAGGAGGGTGGGGAGGAGAGCTCAGCCGACAGGACCGCCTGCCACACGCTGCCTCTCCGTGGAGCACACACCAGCGTAGACACATGCATTTCAGAGTGGACAGTCCAACCAGGGATGCAACATGAAGGTAAGCTTTGTACTTAGAGCTGCTGTGAGTACGAGACTGGTGGGGCACTTTGCCAAAAGCGTGTGCGGGGTAATTACCGGTAATGCTGCTTCTTGAGTTACTTCAAAAGAGCAGCATGTCTTTTTGGCGTGTACTTGTGGTTTGAACTCAGGAGTAATGTGTTGTTCCCGATAACAGCGCAGAATGATAATGGTCCTGACTGGAGGTGTCAGGTGTTCAGGCTGTTCTACCACCACTGCTGCTGCCGCTTCACACCCAAAAGCCTCTATTATCGACAGCCGGTATGGGCTTAGATGTGGCTAAATGAAGAGGTTAGGTTATATTGGGATGGAGTATGAAAGTACTTAAAGGGATCTGTGACTTATATTGTGTGTCTTTGATATCTGCAGTGGAATATCTAATAACTTTGAATAAAGCCAGTATGCTATTACAGGTTTATTGATAGCGTCATTGATCACTCTATACAAAAGTCCATGTAAGGAGGAATGGGGATGTGTTTGGATTGGGCGTAACTGAAATCAGGTCATTTTTGGTTTGTCCAAGGAAAAAATGGCTAATACTGAGGAGAACTATTGACAAGTCAAACCTGCATGGCTTCTGGTAATCAAACCAATCAATCATCATATTAGTCCCTTTTCTGAAATTGTGTAATGTAAAGCAAGAGGTCGGTATTCAGAATCAGAATGACTTTTGTTAGGTCTTGGTCGCTCTGATTTGATTTATTCTAGATGCTTTTATTCAAAGCTGCACAGTGTAACAGGATGGAGACACAGTGTGTTTGTCTGTGGATTTGTTTTTGCTTTGCCTGAAATTAAATGTGAACTGTCACAGTATGGCACTGAAGATGGGTAACTCCATGGAGATGAGCAGTGATGCCACCATGGTAAGTCGTATCTGTGGAGCGGTGACCCCACAGTTAGTAAATGCAAGATATCTAAGTTTAATACCATAATGTGATGTTTGACATAGTGCACCTTTAAGCCAGGAAAAGACACATTCACTGCCTTGTGATGGGATAGTTTTGGTGGTCCTAACTTCCTATTGTAGACCAAGACATTCTGAAGTAGGAATCCCATTCTTATGTCGAGCTTTTGGGCTAAACTTTGGATATGGCCGTGCTCTGGTGATATTTGTCAGTGTCAAACTCCACTTTATCCCCCTAGCGCTGTAGGATTATTTCTCTCCATCTCAGTCTTATTCTCTCACTGGCTCCCATTAGTCTTTAAGGCTGACTGCTCACAGACCTGCATGGCCACGTCTGACCCTTCTGCATCCAGACAGGAGCCACAGACAGTGGTGTGAAAAAAATTACATTCAAATCTTCCTGAACATTTAAATGTTTCAGATAATCAAAGAAATTTAAAAATTAGTCAAAGACAACACAAGAAAACACAAAACTTTGTTTTTTAATGTTTTAAACATAATCCAATGTGTGGAAAAAGTAGTCCTTTAAAATAACTGGTTGGGCCATCCTTAGCAGCCACAACTGAAATCAAGCGTTTGTGATCACTTGAATTGAGACCATTACAGCGCTGTAGAGGAATTTCTGCCAACTCATCTTGGCAGAATTCTTGTAACTCAGCCACATTGGAGGGTTTGAGTGTAAACCACCACATCTCAAAAGGATTCAGGCCAGGACTTTGACTAGGCCGTGGCTACAGAGCCGCGGCGCGGTCAAATCACCCAGCAGTTTCAGGAGCTGCGGCACGGCCATATTAGCCTCATGGCTAACCCTAACCCTGACCCTGACCCTAACCCGGCACGGTCAAATAGCGCAGCAGTTTCAGGAGCCGCAGCACAAAAAACCCATGCAGTTTCGGCCGGGCGCCGCGGCTCTGTAGACACTCCCATTGTTTTTTTGTCATTCAGAGGTGGACTTTCTGGTGTTTTGGATCATTGTCCGGCTGCAGAACCCAAGTTTGTTTCAGCTTGAGGTCACAAAAAGGTGGATCCACATTCTCCTTCAGGATTTTTTGGTAGACAGCAGAATTCATGGTTCCATTTATCACAGCAGATCTTCTTGATCCTGAAGCAGCAAAACAGCCCCAGACCATCACACTAAAACCACCACCACCACCACCATGTTGTTTCTGACTTTTGTGACCTCTTGTATGAGTCATTGCCGGGAAGGTTCACTACTGTTCCATGTTTTCGCCATTTGTGAATAGTGGCTCTGACTGTGGTTTCCGGGTAACCTGACCAGCCAGTCCCTCCCACATTCTGTTCAAATGTAAAGTAGTCTGTCAAAACGTGTTGGGAATGACTGGTCAGGCAAGTTTGCGGGAGTCCCGAAGCTTTAGAAATGGCTTTATAACCTTTTCTAGACAAACAGCTCTCAGTTACATTTTTTCTCATTTGTTCCAGAATTTCTTAGGATCCCAGCATGATGTCTCGCTTTTGAGGATAGTTTGGTCTATTTCACTTTGTCAAGCAGGCTTATTTAAGTGGTTTAACTGATGAACAGTTGTGGCAGTAATCTGGCCTGGGTGTGGCCAGAGAAACTGAACTTGGCTGTGAATCCACTGTTCTGTTTTCACACAGGGCCGTGAAAGTTTGATTTTGTTATCCCTTAATAATAAAAACCTTCATTTAAAAACTCCATCTTGGTGAAAACCCTTTTCACCCCACTGTATTATGTCAAAATAAAGACTAGCCATGATTGCCTTTGTCATGTTTGATAGAACTATCAGACTGCCCTAAGCAAGCAGTGCTTTTGTAATTCTGCTCACTCACACGAGGATGTGTGAGAAAACATTAGACAAACAGACCCCAGAGCTAAAGGCAAGCAGAAAGGAAAGCCCAAATCACCTAAAGTAGTATCCATGGCAACCAAACTCAAAAGACAGACAGTGGATAAAGAGATGAAACATTTAGCAAAATTAGTTTCTATGTTAAAGGTGCATTGAGTCACTTTTCAGGTCTCCATGAGGATGTTTGTGTGTTTATTTATCCCACAATGGGGAAATCAAAATAGACGTTATTCATCCCCAAGGGGAAATATTTTTTGTTACATGCAGCCGACCCACAGAATTTGAGCTATAAAAAAATAAGAAGAAAAAAATAAACTAAAACTGAAAAAACTTCATTCATTCACTCTCAATTATGACCTGCATCTTGGCCTGGTGGCCCAACATACTTGTCTCCATAGAGATACACATATTACATTTAAATTACAAATGTTTTGATTAGTTGTATGGTTTTTATTTTTTATTTTTTCAAGGACAATGGGAAATGGGGATAAAGAGTTAATGGAGACATTCAGCAACAAATCAACTTTATAGCTCATTCCCAATGTCTTTGAAAACTGCGGTCATAAAGCCTCTCCTAAAGAAGAGCAGTCTTGATGCCGCAGTACTGAGTCATTACCGGCCCATCTCTAATCTGCCATTTTGGGGCAAAGTCCTTGAAAAGGTTGTTTACCAACAGCTCACAGATTTCCTCTTAATAAACAACTCATTTGATGTTTTTCAGTCAGGTTTTAGACCTCATCACAGCACTGAGACTGCTCTTGTCAAGGTGACAAATGACATCCGCCTGAACACTGACACGGGCAAAGCCTCAGTCTTAATTCTGTTAGATCTGAGTGCTGCTTTTGACACTGTCGATCATGGGATCCTCTTACAGAGACTAGAGGACTGGGTGGGCATCACTGGCACTGCCCTAAACTGGTTAAGGTCCTATCTGGAAGACAGGAAGTACTTTGTTGAAATTGGTAGCTGTGTCTCAGACCACATGACCCTGACCTGTGGAGTGCCCCAAGGGTCAGTCCTGGGTCCCCTTCTGTTCAACCTCTACATGCTGCCGTTAGGTCAGTTAATACGCAGTGAAAATGTGTCCTATCACAATTATGCAGACGACACTCAGATCTATGTTTCACTATCGGCAGGTGAATATGGACCAGTAGATTCACTCTGTCACTGCATCCAACAGATCAGTTTGTGGATGCAAAACAACTTTCTCCAGCTGAACTCAGACAAGACTGAAATAATCGTTTTTGGCCCACAGAAACAAAGAGAAAGTGTTAGCGGTCACCTCCAGAGTCTCGCTCTAAAACCTACAAACCAAATTAGAAATCTGGGGGTAATAATGGACTCAGACTTGAACTTTAATAGCCACGTCAAATCAATAACATCAGCAGCGTTTTACCATCTAAAAAACATTGCCAAAATCAAAAATATAGTGTCAAAACCAGATTTAGAGAGACTTATCCATGCGTTTGTCTCCAGTAGATTAGACTACTGTAACGGCCTGCTCACTGGTCTCTCCAAACGAGCTGTAAAACAGCTGCAGTACATCCAGAACGCTGCTGCTCGGGTCCTGACTAGAACCAGGAAGTATGATCACATTAGTCCTGTTCTCAGGTCTCTGCACTGGCTCCTGTGGCTCAGAGAATAGACTTTAAAGCAGCTCTGCTTGTGTACAAGTCTCTCCATGGCCTAGCACCAAAGTACATCTTGGATATGTTAGTGCCATATGAACCATCTCGGACTCTGAGGACCTCAGGGACCGGCCTCTTGCTGGTGCCCAGAGTCAGGACAAAACATGGGGAATCTGCGTTTCAGTTTTACGCAGCTAAAATCTGGAACATTCTTCCTGAAGATGTGAGACAGGCTTCTACTCTGACAATGTTCAAATCTAAGCTAAAAACAGTTTTGTTTAGCTGCGCATATGACTGAAAGGATTTTTTCTTTGCACTCTTCTCTTTTGTTTGTGATTTTATTAGTTTAGAAAATCAGTTGGATTGCTAATTTTTAATTTAGTTAATTTTATTGTATTTCTGTTTCTGTCATTTCTTTGTGATTTGAATGCATTTTTCCTGCTGTGAAGCACTTTGAATTGCCTTGTGTATGAAATGTGCTCTACAAATAAACTTGCCTTGCCTTGCCTCTGAGGCCAGCATCCTGCGGCATGTATTTTTATTCGATGTCAATAGTCATTTTTATGTAATCTGCTTTACTGCACACCCTCTAATCAATCATTCATATTAATATCAATACCTTTGTGACAGCATCAGAGTTTTGCAGCCATTTTTCATGGTGAGATACTGGTGAATGCAGATTATTACTAAAATACAAAGTCCCACTTTTATACAATACACAGCATCACAATTGGCTTCAGAAGCGAGCATCATTTGTGGTAATTGCAATGTCAGTGAGAAAGATAAAGTGCAAACTGCAAAAAGATAGATTATAATGGAAAATCTAACCAACCTAAGCCAGCAAGAGATGTATATCCATTGTAGTACTTAGGCAACGGGAAATGCTGACAATTTATACTTCAAAGAAGGCTTAAGAGGGTCTTTTAGGTCTGGGATCAAATTTGGCAGATTAGATAAAATTTTGGTGAGAAAGTGTTTAACTTTGTGTGTTTTTAGACTAGAAGTAGATCATGACTAAGTATGTGTCTTTGTACTGTACACAATGTAACTGTAATTATTCATACTTTCCTTTTTTGTTTATTGACAGATCCAAATGCTCGCTCTCTGATGCTGCGTGAGTCACAAACTGGGTTGGCTCAGGTTGTTGTTGCTCATTGTGATCACAGATGCGATAGTGAAAGCCCTAAAATGTATTATGTATTGGAAAAAACAAAGAGAGCTACAGATTTAGTTTTCTATCCACGAGCCTTCACTGGCAGATGGATTTTGATACTGGGCAAAAATACATAATTCATCACATCGCTTATGGATTTGTACTAATAACTAAAACAATTCAAATGATCTAAAATAAAAATAAAACTATCTACAAGTGGCTTATGAGTTTGGAAATGTAGAGGCATTGTAATTTTAGAATTAGATTTTTGTCATGTTTTATTAGATTTTCTTTTTTTTTAATTTATAATGCATTCCACTTTAAAAGTCTGAATCTGTAAAAAGCCAAACATTTAGCTATGTCTAGTTTTGGCTTTATTAGACAGGAAAGGTGAGCATTAGATGGGGGATGAGAGAGAAGGGAGGACATGCAGTACATTGTCGGAGGAGTCAGGTGGATTTAACCAATAATTACAAAGAAGTATGAACTTACTGAAGAAGCAGATGACTTTATTTACTGTTCCTCTTCAATACAGTTTACATGACTCATGACACAATTGAAATTGTAATCTGGCTCTGACAATAATTTTTGGGAATATCGCCCATTCCTATTGCAAGATGCTCGTACAAGGCATCTCCAGTGTGCGCATTTACCAGTGTGTAGTCTAATAGCAGGAAGGAGGGGATCAGAGAGAGTCTATCAGTCATTCGCTGTCATCCTAATACCTTTCATTAACTGCTTGATGAATAAATGAATGCCTTCATCAATCATTTTAAACAATACATGGGCCATCATTTGATCAGGGCTTGATAATACCTTGGTAAATGTCCATCTCTTTGTGTTGGTGACAGATGTTATGTATTTTCTAGTTGTAAAACTGAGCACCCACGACGCTCGTCCTTGAGCTTGAGTTTCAGTGCTGATGTTTATTTCTTCTTCTCTGGCCTCAGTCGACATTAAAATCAGTGGCGGCTGGTGGTGCAAAATATCACATGACCGTCCATCCATTTTCTACCACTTGTTCCCTTTCGAGGTCGCGGGTGACTGGAGCTTATCCCAGTGACTTTGGGCTTTAGGTGGGGTACATCCTGGACAGTGGCCAACATAAAGACAGAGACATTACAGACAAACATTCACTCTCACATTCATTCACTAGGGCCAATTTGGCAAATTTGGCAAATTTTGCCTAACACATGCATGTGTTTGGACGGTCGGAGAGATAAAATTACATTTTACACTTTATAAAATATCAGATTGTAAAGAGCAAAACAAAAATCTCAATGACACTGTAACTTATAGTGCAGAGTAGCAATTACTACATGAAGAGGAAATAAAATCACAAACAATTGTTGGTGTTTCATAAAACAGCTTCTAAGTGGCATTAGTTACCCTGAACTACATGTGCAACGTTTTACATTTTTATATTAATCATTGCAGATATTATTGCTATATGGAAAGTTGTACTTAAAGACATAATAAATAGCATATAGTATAGACATCATTTATAGCATATGTGACTGACCATGGCCAATCCAGTTACATGTCTACCCAGAGACATTTTGAGTTATTCACATATTCTGAAAGCTTTCCAATGATGTCTCACTCATGTAGATCTGATAATATTTGAGTAAGTTGTGGTCATTTGAATGTATACAACTCTCAAACCCATTCACTGAGAAAACGGCTTCCAAAGTTTCTCACCGGAGTGAGCCCAGAGTCACAGGGGGGCTCATTTGCATCTCATTGAGATAAGCCCTCCCCCTGTCACACTGACACCACCTTCCCCCTACAGCTGTCACTCAAGACTCAAGAGGAGTGTTGTTATTGATGGTAACTGGACTTGAATCAGAATTAGAAGTTACTATATTAAAATGGAAATACTTTGATTACAAAAGGCCCTGAATAGAATCAAAGAATCAGAATGAGAATAGGGTTCATTGCATTTGTCGGTAAACATAATTCACAGGTGTTTCAGTGCACCAACAATGGTGCACTGAATGATTCAACACAAACAACAAAAGATAAGATAAGATAGCCTTTAATGTTACAACGCAGTAGATACAGGGGGAAAGGACAGATAATTTATAGGAAGTTTAAAAAACACCCTCAATAGAAGAACTCTTATAAACAGATGCCAGGGCCAGGTATACAAACTGCAACATATGAGATAATAGACATCATAGGTACACCATCAGAGTCCAATTACGTCCGCAGCCTCTTTTGCACATTCGTCTTCTGTGCTGTGACTCTCGGCGCTGGGCATGTGATGTCTTTTGCCTCGTCAGCACAGAAAGGCCTGATTTTTTCATGCAGGTAGGTCTGCCTGTCAATGTTCAATCCAGGTGGGACCAGGACATGGAGATTGTCAACCGGAGGCAGAACAGCTGTAGTGCGTAGTAGCTGAAATTCCACTGGTTCTGCTCCACAGTGACTTTTCGCAAGCACCACACCTGGTCTCTTGGCATCAAAGCTGTAAGCAAATAACAGGACATTTAAGAAATGGCTAACTATTTCACATGAAACACTCATTAACTAATTTTTTTTGTTTGAATATAAATACCTGAAGTGCTGATAGCTCTTGATCTTTGGAAGCCGTCTGAAGAAGGGACTCAGATGCTTCTGCCAGTCGAAGTTCTTGACGAACACTCTGCCATCCGCCGTTCCAACAAGCTGTGGGATATTGAGGTGACTCTCAGGAGAGCTGTTTTCCACTACCTGATGACAAGGGCGACAATGTAAAAAAAAATTAGAACAGAAGAAAAATATCTGCACTGAAGTTTTGCCAGGCTAATGTTTACACATTACAGTAGTCAAATAACATAAACTAACCTCAGCGATGTCTTCCAAAGTGTCAACCCTTGTCTTCATGTATGCTTGCTTGATAAGTCCAAAGCCACAATCAGGGGAGAATTTCGTGTTGCCAGCAATGAGGAAGTGGATGTCCATTGTGTGGTGAAGCTTGTGTCCAACACGCCAGGCAGCATACCACAACATGAAATTGTTTGTGTTTTGGCCACTGCAGTTGTCACAATGAAGATCCACGTATTTTTCTCCAACCCCGAAGTTGTTGAAGAAATGATGCATGTAGCTTATGACTTCATTGCTTCCCTTACTTGACGACATGCCTTCGTCAATCAGGAAATTGACCTGCTTCTGCATCCCTTCACAGGAGACACCAAAAAGGCCACATTTTCGTGGAGTCAGGAAATACATTGGCCCCGGCTGCAGAGGGTTGGACGGAAAGTGTACCTGTAGTAGACAGAGAGAGAGAAAGGAGATTAGATTAATACATATGACATTTGATTAAGACGTATATGTCTCTATAATTGCTATTCTGCATTTGCACTATTAGTAGTACCTGCTGTGCAAAGTCGAAGCTGTAATGCATCCTGATGTCTTTGCTTGCTGGCGGTGAGGGTCCGAAAGACAGCACATTAGATTCTGTTGTCAGTCTGCAGGCAGCAATCAAAGTGTTGTAAAAAGTCCTCTCACTTTGCACAAGGGCAAGATGATGCACTTGCTTCTGGACAACTTCAGATTTTCTTTAATCTGGGACATTTGCACTTCGTATCAGCTGCTCGTTGTTGCTCTGACACTGCCAACAGAGATCTGTGCGTGGCCTGCAGCTTCTGATGTGTGGGAGAAGCTGTTTCCACAGTGATCTGAAGCTTGATTTACAAACTGCAGGCTCACCTAAAAAACAGATGTTGCTAATGGTTAATTATACTCTAATCATTAAAACATGAAAATCACCAAAATAATGTTTTACACTTACCAAGCTCCTTAGCAGACTTCACGTAGAGACGCCAAACTGAGGCCGTAGTCACATGGGTTGGGAGCAACTTCACATGCCAGTCCTTATGGCCAGGATGTCGACCAGGTAGCATTATGGAATGGACTTCTGCATAGTTTTTGATAAACTCTACAACGGTGTGGATGACTTCATGGCTGATGAACCTGCGTGAACGTGGCTGTGGCTGTGCACGCTTCTTCCTCAACCGTGGTGTTGCTCCATTTTCATCATAGTGTTTAATTATGTCAGTCAGGGTGTCTTTGCCAATTCTGAAAAGGGGGAAAAAAAGGATTAGGGTTGACAGTAATATGGGAATAACACGCTTCACGTGGCTAGCTAGCTTGTGATATCATGGCTCACCAGGTTTAGACCAAAACAGGCACTCACAACACAAACACGACCACAACAGCACACCAAAACATAACTTTCAAGCGTGTTTGTGATGCCATTTATTCTGCATTATTCACATTCTGACGTTTACGTCGTATTTAAGACTTAAAATGCGGAGGAGCGGGACACGGCCGGGGCTAGCGGCGCTACGTGGCTAGCTAGCTTGTGATGGCTCAACAAAAAAGGCACTCACAACACAAACACGACCACAAAAGCACACTAAAACAGGCGTATTTAATATTAATCATTACTTACGCCATGAGGAACAGGAAAGTACTTCTGCAGACTTCCGTGCCTCCTATGAAAAAGCTTGTCCGGGCAAACTTGCGCTTCTTCTGGGGCTTTTTCGTGGACGTCGTCAGCTCAGAAGTGACGACAGAACGTCTGTTTGCTTCCATATGTCCGATAATCCTCATATCCTGCCACTCTCTTTCTGCTGCTAATGAGTCGCTCCGTAGCTTGTACATGAGTTCTGGAGTGAGTTTCCCGCTACACGATTTGCTTGAGAGAAGAGAATTTTCTTTTCTTCTTGAGTAACATTTGCAGTCAAAGTTACGGATCTTTTCCAACTCTTCGTTCTCTCCTGCAAAAGTAACCGTGGCTATAGCGTCTGTTATTTCACGCTCCAGCTCTTCGGCGTGACCGGGCGCTCCTTCCTCTGTCCAAAACCCATCTCCCTCCTCATCTAAGGTCAGCCGTAGACTAGGGATATTTTCCAGCTGGATGAAATCGCACTCTTCATCTGTGAGGTCATCTTCAGATCTGGATAAGCGGACTTTTCGCAGAAATAATCCAAAAGCGTGGAGCTGTAACAACCTCTGTTAAGCTCCGAAGCGATAGCAGAAGGATCCATTTTTCAACTGATTTTACACAGTGTGTGTTGCGTGTCCCTGTGTTGCTGCTTATCAAGTAGGCATGCGGCTGGCGGCTCAGCCCATTGGCTGACTACAATAGCGCAGCTGTTCATATGGAAATGCGGTCACACCCACTCTGCACGTCCAGAGAGCGCCCGAAAACACCACATTTTAAACGGGTTTGTTTATGCTTTTAATGCTGCAAATACTGTTATCTGATACATCGAATGGCTGGTCCATATCTTCAACTTTCACATAATGCAAAAAAACGAAAATCACAAATTTGGGGAAAAAAAAGTAAAATGCTGTTTTTCTCAGTTTCACCGAGGCCGACATGGTCCGACAATTGCCGTGGCGAGTCACATATAGTATAGACGTCATTTATAGCACATAGTATGGACTTAATTTATAGCATATAGTATGGACTTAATTTATAGCATATAGTATAGACGTCATTTATAGCATTCTTTCATGGGTTTTCTAATAACCAAAGCATATTTTTATGAATAGAAGTTAAGCGATTCTTAATGCTTAGTGTTAGCCTTATCCAGGTAATAAAAAAACACTCCTCTTTAGTGTGTTTGTTGTCATGGTAACGGAGCATGAAGTTTGACAGATATCATGTCTTGGATTGATATGAAATCAGCTGCTTTCACTTCAACACGAATAAAGCCAACAAACAGTTGAGCAGCTCATTCTGAGTTGTTTTGGCAAGGCAAGTTTATTTGTAGAGCACATTTCATACACAAGGCAATTCAAAGTGCTTCACAGCAGGAAAAATGCATTCAAATCACAAAGAAATTACAGAAACAGAAATACAATAAAATTAACTAAATTAAAAATTATCAATCAATTTTGACGTACCTTTTGTACACAGACGTCTGTAGATGCAGTTTTAAGACGTAAACACGGGAAACACAGAGTGTGACACTTCCGCGTAGGCGAGCGCTCATGTCTGTGTCACAGCGTAAACAGCTCCATGGCGTAACTACTACGTTAAAATGGGCGCTCGAGAAAGCGCCCCTCGGTCGCTATTTACCTATGGCTTTTCCTATAGTGACGTAGTCACTTTTGATTGTGATTTGATTGGCTAAAAATCCCCATTGCTTTTCTATGAGGCCCTGGGGCGCTTTTCAAACCGCCCCACGGGAACGTAGAAAAGTGACGCAGGTTGCGCCACGCAGAGGACCTCGCGGCGTGCAGACAAAGTATCATATATTTATCTGTATATAGATAGATATATGTATATATATTATTCTTTTACACATTTAAACTAATAAGAATATAAGATAATTCCGAGCAAAGACACAAAACACAAAGGGCCCCAGCGCCCTTAATGGACCAGCCGCCGCTTATTAAAATACTCATAATACTTGTGCATTAGATTAAAAAAACTGGTGGTTTCATCTGTAGCCTTCACAGATTGGTCTGCATCGATTTACAAAGAGGTGCCGGGGAGACGCAATTAGCAACAACAACAGAAGGCAATTTGTAAAAACAAGATGTAGGACATTGTCCAGAAACAGGCACATTTATGACTCTTCATTAGAGTCGACGCAGAGTTTCTAATTACAAAGAATATATATTTTAAATTAATGTAATAGTTAAAATACACACTAACAACAATATACTGTGCGTATGGTAGTGGTTGCAGTAAGAGGAACATCCAACATAAAAACATGACAAATGACTATTTCTGGTTTGCTTTGATAAACCAGCCAAACATTAAAATCACTGGGCTTGGGTTGTCAAATAAATCAACAATATACTAATCGATACTAAAACTATATCGAAACTAGATACTCAATTGAACATGTATTGATATGGAAGAACGTTAAAGGAATAGTTAAATATGGTATTGTGACACTACACTGGACTGTACCTGCAGGTGATATACATTTTGGTCTATAGTTAGCTGAATTACTGTATTATATTTTGTGTGAGGACAGTACATCACTGTGTTATTGGTCTAGCCATTTCATTTCTATTATTTGCAAAATATGACAAAAATAGCCTATTATTTTATCTGTCAAACAACCGGATGTCAGCAAGGAAACTTCAGGTTTTGCTTAGAAGACTTTTTACAGCTTGATTTAATGTTGTGATGTAGAAAGTAATTGAAAGTGAGCAACAGTTGGCTTTTTATACGTGCACCTGTTCTACCTAATTATGTAAGAGCTCTGGAACAATGGATGATTAATCGCCAACATAAAAGTCATTCAGCTCTTTTAATGACCATATCTGGCAGGCCGTTGGAGGGGAAGTGGAGAAGTCTAGACTCAGTGGTTTTACAGTGTGATGAAGCCCCTGCCCTGGTATAAACCCTGTCACCTATAACGTGTGCTGAGCCCTAAGGCTCCAGCTCGTTACTGTGGACATCAGCATAGAGGTGTGTGAGCGATGGCTGCAGACACCGAGCGCTGACATGACGCTCTTGGGGACAGAAACAGGGAAGCGCAGTTGGCTCAAGGTAAAAAACTTGCATCATGAGCAGAAATTGAATGGTAATGCTCTGCTGAGAAGGTCTTAGAGCACTTTTAACTGTGCTGACCCAGAGCTCTGTAGAAACCCTGCCATGACCCACACTTCACACTTTGAAAAACTTTTCCAAATAAGCACATCAAAAGCCGTATATATACGTAAATTTATAACAACATTATCTTTTCGTTATCCAGCCAATTAATTTAATCATGATATGCTGAAATCTACATTGTAATGAAGGAATTTCTTTCTAAAATTGAATTAATTATGTAACATATTTAACAATGTTATAACTTGATTGATCAAAGTTGTATTCCTATTGATTCATGCATGTTTGAGTAATTCTGTATTTTTCCGTATTTGAGGCTTGAGTGCCCAGAAAATGTCTGTATTCACCTACCCCCTATCTCAATCCACTTCTCTGTCCTTACAATTATGCCAAAATAATCTGACGCTGGGTCATAGGTAAGTAGGGTACCTGACTCAATATAGATTAAGAATTCAATGCAAGGACCCTTATTTCATATTTTAATACTTAATAATCTGAAATCTTTCCTTGGGCACCAAAAGTGCTGCACCAGAAATGCAGACATATTCTAAATATTGTACTTATTTTTGTCAAGGGAAATCTCATATAAACGCGTTGCATTGATATTAGCTGAAAGCACAATACATATATAGCGTTCATAAATTATAATTGAACTACTCATGATAGCCAACATAGTAGAAAGCAGTTTACTTTAGATCTCACAGATATTTCAAAACTGAGCTCGAGCTGAGCCTTGTGACTTTGCCTCGGGGCCAATTTATTGCTGAATCTCCTTCTGGAGCACGGTTCATCTCTCTGTCCTCAAGGTGATCACTTGATTCGGCAATAAAACAACATGACCTGACTTTGACACTTAACACACAAGACAACATTTTTGCTCGTGATAATTTTATGACAATTGCTCTCTATTAACAAGCAAAGCAAACGGCCGCTGATGGCATGTAGTGTTTTATTCTTAGAAACCAACAATGATGTCCTCAAACAACTCCACAGTCCTGTTAAATTAAAGAAAAGAAAGTGACTGCGTCAATCACAGCCTCTCTTCTGTCTGTGTGAATTGCTGTGTGCTTTCGTCTTTCTTTGTTCTGAATCATAGCTGGTAAATTCGCTCAGTCCAACGGCACGTCCAGGGATCAAGGCCCACCAGCTCCTCTAGCACAAAATTAATGAAATACTTTTGCTTCCCAGCGGCTGCCGGGTTGTGTTTGTGTGTCGCTAAATGCTAACTGAGCCCGAGCCAGTCACAGGCCATCTATCCAGTTGGGCAGGCGTAATTGAACTTGCTGATTCAAGCACACACGCAGACACTGACCAGCAACTATTGGATTTGTTTAACCGTCAGGGACCAGGGATAGGACGTGTGAGATGACACTCTGGAGACGCAGATGGAGAACAAGACTGTGTTAAAGTGCTGGTGAACTGAGAGCTTATTGTAAAGGAAAAAATTATACAAAAATGTTTACTTGTCGTGTTATTTGGAAAGTAAAAGAAGCATTTCATGAGTTGATTTGATTTACAGGTCAATGGTTTTGTCACTACAGCAATTCGTAATATATGTCAGATGAAGTGGAGGAGAAAATTAATGCGCGGTAAATATTGGTCACGCAAGTGGTTCAGACAAAATAAGAACAAGCTACATGGCAAATAAATGTGAAGTGAAGTGAAGGCAAGAAAGTGCAATATTGCTATAACAATAATACGATTAGAATGAATTGCCTACCAAACAGCTTTCTAAATCAATGACACAAAAATGTAGATTAATTGCTGGAAATAAAAAGTTAACTTAATACCTACACACTACATTTCCAGGGTAGCAGTCAGCTATAAAACTTATTTTCACAGCTGTTTAGTGCTTTGTGCAAGAGGGATTTTTTTTGTCACAATCCCATGCTGTCTTTTTTTGACGCACAAGAAGGAACAGGAAATGAATCCCAGGAAGAGGGGACCAACAGGATGCAAAGGTCATCTGATCTGAGAATTCAACATAAACCGCAAAAAGAAAGCCGGCCGTGAGTTTGGCACGCAATCCTCCGCTATACAATACTTCATTACACTCACAAGCCATCTAATCTGCTTTGGTGGCTCCAAAGGGAACAATAGACCAGAGCAAGATGATAAAGCTAAGGCGCAGTTTAGCTGAAAGGGCAAATTTAGTTTTAAATGACTAAAGGATTTCTGAAGTTTTCAGCCCACAATGTTATGGTCATGTTATGCATCATCAGCCACTTTGTATTGTTGCACTTTGAATCTGATCAATTTTTTTGGTGCATGGTAAGATGAAATATTATTTAAAAAACATCCCTGTTTAGCAGAAGAAAGGTGAGCAGAAGGTTCAGCTGTTTCTTGGCGCAAGTAATAATTTTAGCCCTAACAGCAGTTATACTACCCCACATAGTTATGGTTAAGGACAACTTTATTGTCCCTGTAGGGAAATTGTAGGCTCAAGATGTTAACTCCTTATATGCATTGTATTTTTAGTGGGTAAAATGTAAAAAAAAGGACTATTAGAGTGGACTATAAGGGATGGCTCATATCTTGTCATGGCTGCCTAGATTTGCATGTCATCTTAATGGGACTATAAATAACGTATTGATCCAAGGGAGGCAGCTGGGATCAATGAGCACAGATGTTTGGTAAATATGGGAGTGGTAGACAAGTAAAATGGACGGAGGCAAAGCACCAGATAATAGTATCGCGTAAGTGATGAATGTAATAGTATTTGTAATCCATACAATGTATTTAAAATTAACTGGGATACAACGCCAATGCAATTTTCATATACATATTCTTTCAAAGGGAATGTTGTAGAAGCAAAGAGAAATTCTACAGGAGCAGATTTTCCAGTTTTGGACCTGCACAAAATACTAATAAATTAAAAGATTTTTCTGTGATTTTAGAAGGCAGTGCGCATGTGCACTCCCCCGTGCGGACTGATACAACATACACGTGCGTTTGTTTATTAGCGTAACGGATCACATCACATCTCTCGTCTCCCGTAGATTTTTGTCTCTTCTGAGTCACCTCAAACGGTCTTTCTCTGTCTTCATTTTGTCCCGTACACTGAGGGAACTATATTATGATAGATCAATGCGCTTAGACACAGGGAAACATGCTGCTCTTTTGGGGACGAGCCACACGCGGCTGCAGGTGAGCGGTAGGTGCGTTTTATGATTGATACGTGGCAGGACTAATCAGCAGTCCACGCCACGAGGAAATAAGACTCAGATTTGGGCCAAAACAATTGTCCATTCAACCTTTAACTAATAGTTGTAGTGCAGTATTAATACGTTATAACATTTTGAAATCTATTTCTAATCTGAATATGTACGTAGTATGAGCTTGGGCTAGGCAGTTAATCACATTTTTGTCATGATTACAATTACTTCTCCAATCACCAAAATTGTGTTAATGACATTTTGTTCTTAAATATTATTGATGTGGGCACACAATACCAATGTGAATCACAAAACAACAAATTATGATAAGTCCTCTACAGGTTAATATTTGACAATACATCTAATTGTTTCAGATTATTTTGATTTCAATTATGAGCCAATAAATTGTCATTATTTTGCAGGCCTGGCATGAACTGAACCCTTATAAGTGTACATGACGTTAGAATTATTAGAGCTGCATTACTTTCACTATTTGGAAAGACAAAATGCAACACACCAAACACTTTACATTACACTGACTGAAACTTGGCACTCTTAGACTTTCACAAGAACAGCCGGACGTCCCTGTTGGCATTTCATTTATTTTAACTCAGCGATGTTCTCCTAAATTCATCATATTGTCATACTTTGACCCTATTTTCATTCATAATTTCCTGGCTGCCGGTTTTGGACTCTCTATCTATCTGAGGCTGTCAGGCACACGCATACAAACACCTTCAAAGAGATCTTCCATTCTTCCAACACCACACAACGGTGAACATCAAAGCCGGGTTGCAGTCCTCAGCGATTGCCATATGACCTTTTCTTTGTTAAATAATTTTCTATGATTGAAGAAGGGGGATACAAACAGAATTTACTTGATGTGATTGGCCTTTACACACGTTACATAGATAGAACATTTTTAAAAAACGTTTTCATTGTGGAAATTCACAGAAAAACATAACATCTGTGATTCTTTGCCCGTCACTGCGAATTCACCAATAGTTCAGCTTCAAACTACTTTAGACAGAGATTGATCACTACTGGAACCATATGCGCCAATGAAATGCAGTTTTGGATGCTCTCAATTCTAACATTCGCCTACGTCGTGCATTTCATTAGCAAGGACCGCGCCGCAACAAAGATGGACACTGATGATCAAACTGTGAAGACCGATGGCTGGGTGGAGAGAGGAGGGTTCAGTCTCTGCGATCTGCCCTGTCGATTCAGGACCCTTCCCCCTTTAGGAGACAGGATGCTGGAAAAAAAGCTATGTTAAATTGAAGGGGAGAGAGGGTGAGTCGAGAGAACAGGGTCAACCGGCGACTGCGACATTAGGCTGGTATAAGAAGGCTTCTGGGAAATAAAGGTGTAGAATGGAGACTATGTTGGGGGTGTGGTCCTGCTTTTGAACCTCAGTGAACATACTGTCAGGTGAATTCACATGTCATTTGTCTTAATGTAATGGCTCATTGTTTTATTGACAAATAGCAGTTGTCAACAGCAGAACGTGTTGCTACTGTAAGTACACACCTATTCTTATGACTCCAACAGCCATAAAGTATCCATACATCAGGCCAAAGTGTCCGATTCACCTCACACAATGTGGAAGGACATGCATCCCTCACACAGCTTGTTTCCTAAAATGATCCATTTCAGAAGAAATAAGTAAGATTGGACCATAACTTCACATTTTCCATTATTAAACCTGCAGGATGTTCGCTTCAATGTCAGTGAAAATGAAAACAGTTGTAAAATTGCATTTGCTTTTAACATAAATTTTAAAAAAATGGACAAAAGATGTTTTTGAATATTGAATGTGAACTTAATTTAGTTTGTAAATTTAAAAAGAAACTGGCCACATTGTTCTATACAGAGGGAAATATGTCATGCATGTTGTGTGCACAGCATTTACAGATACGTTATTGATCTTCTGTACAATGGTGATCGTTAACATGAATTAATTGATCCGAAAATCATTGTTCTTAAACAGGATTGATAACCTACCTGAATTTAATTAGGAAAATAGCATTAGTATCATTTGCTTAAATGTACATATTTAAAATAATGCATCACTTCACAACAAATTGTTAATGTTATTTTTTACTGGGAGTTTAACTTAAAAGAGCTGGTTTCGTTGGATTCTTTAAAATACTTTACAATTAAAAAAGTTAAAAAAGTAAACTTTCAAATGCTTTATTTGAGACTGTCACATTATTTATATTATATTATATGTGAAATGTTGTGTGATTTGTGTTGCTGCCTCTTGATCAGGACGCTCTTGAAAATTTTAATCTAAATTTTTGTCCTGGTTGAATGAAGTTTGGAGAAATAAAAGTGTTCTGGCCTTCGCTTTATATGACCAGAGGGAATATGATACTAGCCCCTCATAAAGAGTTCAATGGAGCGCTGACATGTTCCGGAGTGACCTGTAAGATGCAGGCAGCAGAGGAAGCTGACACATTGATCATTTCAGTGGGTCCCATTGGTCGCAGGAGCTCATGTTCGTATTGAGTCACAGAACAGCTCAGATAAACCACTGCAGGCGATGAGAGCTCCCAGAAGAGTTGAACTGGTGAGATTCTGTACAATATGTGGAGGAGGCTAAACTAATTGGAATTTTTGTCCAGTATTACACATTGTGAACTGAGCAGCACATTTACCACAATGAGAAGTGTAACAGGGCTGGGCGATAGGGTGATACAAATCTAATCGTATTCTCATCCCAGTGACAATCTGCTTTTTAGATATCGTCATATCCCAGTTCATAATTTCTGTATTTAATGCTGTTTGGTCAAAAATAGATGGTCTTTCACCTCCCACTTTTCCTAGTGGTCAGCCTCTGTTATGCTCGAAGTGAGTGACAGGTGAATGAAACAATTACAAGAGGGAAGCAGATTATTTTATTTACTCTTAAGGGCACTTGGAAAATTGTATATGAATCATGATCAAATTTAAATTGTGATCCATCTTGTTAGATCATCCACCCCCAGTAACAGGTCAAATTATAGTATTTCTTTATGTACTAGCTGAACCCAGTACCATTTATAAGGATAAGTGAGGTATGTTTATATATAAAACTTAATTTGACATGGCTGATAATTCAAACAGATGAATTTGTGATAGCGAAACGGCAATTAATATAATAGAAAAGACATTTTCACAAAACTTGTTTTAATGAAAAGTAACTTGTTTTCTTATTCTTCAATCAATGTGTATGTAGTTTTCCAACTTAATCCGGTCCCAAATATATTTTTTGTAGAAGCTTATCGAGTGCATGATATCATAGTATATATTGTCAAAATGTGGCAGTGTGATTGACAGTTGCTATTACAATTTCTGGAAGTTAGCCAAGGAAATGTGATCCGTTCAAACCCACAAGCTACTTAATACTCATGTCTGACATGTCAGAATACACAGCACACAGTAACGCTACTTATGAAATACCACGTCGCTTGTAAACATCAGTCAAATTCAGCTGTATCATTTTAGAGCCTCGGTGTGTTTTGTATTCAGCCTCACACCACTGTCCTGTTTGTGCACGTCCAAAAGACGAATGAGGATCCTGCACTATTGATCAATCACTAAAGGTTGGGCACATTTAGCTTGAAAGTTCAGGAGACACACAAATGGCGTGCTTCCAGCATTTATTTCTATAGAACTGCTGACCATCATTACTTGAGGGAAAAAGGAGACCTCTATAATAGTGAGTACACAATCGTTACTGTTTCATTAAATGGTGCTTGCTTAAGTATGATTAGGACATAAGTAGCTGATTTATCCCTCTCAAGTTTATGCTGGTGATGTGTATTGGAGTTTCAAGGCTATTTTTTTTACCGATGGCTGCAGTAATCCGTTCAGCTTGTGTGAGAGTAGGCTCAGAACTAAACAAAGTTGTCAAAGAGAGACTGATGGTGGAAACTCTTCAAAGATAAAGCTTCTTTAGGCTGTGCGCCGCACTGACCTCAGTGACTATAACTGGATCACCACGTCACGCTCATTCAGTCTGTAGTTCTTTGGAGAAGATAAGCACCATTTAATTTGAAGTGGAGCTCATGAGAACTTAGACATTATTCGTTTATTTTAAAGGTGGCAAGGCAATTAAATAAAACACATGATTTACCATGAGTTTAAAAAAAGCCAGAATTTGACCCCAAAAATGATCTGTACAATAATTCTAAAGATTAAGGCGAGGACCTGTAGGTCAATAGGAAAATTTAGAGCTCAACTTCTTTTGTAATTTTACATCATCATGTGGTCTTCTCATAGAGAGGCAGGTTTCAAACGTCTTTCAAATTACAAAAAATGTACAGAAGGGATGGACATCTTATTTAGCATTTGAATAAACAAGATCTAACTGAAATTGGCTTAGAAGTATAACAAGCTATGAAGTTGCCTTTGAAGTTATTTCCCGTATAAATCTATAAAATTAGGTGCAGAGGTTTCCAGGTGAGAGCAAACTGCCCAAAATATATATATATATATATATATATATATATATATTATATGTATATACTTTGCCTGTTGGGTCTCTCCTCGCAACCTAGTTTTTCAATTACATTTTCAATTATCACAACTGCAAAAACCTATTAACCCTGAAATGCATGAATTGTCTGTTAGCAGTTGATATTTCTGTCTCCTCCTGTCAAATATTCATGAGCCTGGACAACTTTAAATGTGCAATGTATAAATGTAAAGATGCAATGTGTCATTTTCTCACTGGATTTAAAAAGAAAAAAAACTTGGATTGAATTTCCCTATGAAAACACGACATTTACACAAGCAATAATAAGGAAGCGTCGATATATTAAACAAATTATTTGAGTCAGAATTGTATGACTTCTTAAAAAGTTGAAGGGACGTACTTGATTCCTTGCTGGTGCTTGTGTATAATAAAAGCTGTGTCCCGATGAGCCCTCCTCTGGGCAGGGAGGGCATGTCATAAAGCTGCTGCACTTGTGATAAGGGCAGAGCGGTTTGACTGCTCCTCCGGCTGCAGGAGAACACACTCAGGGGAGCAGAATCTGAACCCTCTCTGTGCACATTTCACGACAGGTTGCAGCGACACATGAACGCTTCAGTCATTCATAGTGATTTATAACAATTCTTCACATTTTATAGACTGAGGTTATTGTTGTGCAGTACAAAGCACGTTGAGCAACACATAGTGACTGATTGATACTAGTGTTCACAACATTCAAAAATATAACTAATTACAGACAGTTCAACATTGAAGAATGGGTCAAATGCAGAGGACAGATAAAGTGCATCTTAACTTTTTATGCTTACTTTTCCATACTATTTAATATATAAATCTATATCATTACAAAAACAACATTATTGGGTTATGTTAATAAAGGAAAAGCTCTTTGTTGTTCACCTAAACTCATGAACCAAATTATGGTCTATTTTTTTCATACTACTTTCTTCCCATTATTTGTAATTACCATGTTATAACTATTTATTTTGGTTGTATTTGAATTACAAAACCATCACAAATACATTTGATATTTTATTTGGTTATTTTTGTCACTGTGGACAATTATAAGAAAATGGTCTGAGTTGTGCCTTGTCCGAGTTCCTATGAAGTGTTATATATACAATATTTAAAAGGTTCACAATATAAAGTATCCCCTTTGATACGCACTCTGGGGAATCACAGTAAAGTAAGTAAGTAAAACATATTTTGAAATAATAATAATAAATTCCCTCGAGCTGGCACCAAGCAATACTATGCAATGGAAACAAACACAATCTGGTGCTATGAATGAAACAGTATTGTGAAGTGTATTATTCCCAGAGCAGCCAAACACACATACTCATATCACAAAAGCAACCTCAGCATATTTCAGGAACATGACAGCATTAGGCCTTATATAGTGTTTCTGTGCTACTTCACCGCTGGTATTTCAAACCATTACATTATGAAGATATCTGCGAGTGGTATTAGAAACGACTCAATTTATTTTGCTGAAATGATCTGCTCCGCTGCACAGACACTCCAGCTCAGAGATTAGTTTATTATGTTTATTCCGCATGATTTGAGCGTTGCTTGATTATAATAACTTGGAGGCAGCCAAGTGTGTGAGAATCTTGGGTAGTAGTTTATCATTCAGATGCAAATAACCATAAAAGCTTGTTTGTGAGACTGTCAGTGCAACACTGTTTAAAATCAGTAGCAGCGAGACGTGTCATTGATCAGAAAGTATATACAAACTGGACAGTGTTACGCTGCACGATCACACGACACCTGATAATGTGAAGTAGAAGATGTGCTTCGGAGAGAGATGTTACCTCAGGGAAGGAGGTTATGGTTTGCCTGCTTTGGTTTAATACTTTGTCCGTGTGATTGCAACAACTCACAGAAAATAGCAGGGTTTGATAAGAAGTGTTTTCATTATTAGATCCAAATGTGAACATTTAGTAGTTAGTTTTGATTCGATTGAGTTCACCATGTGAAAAAATAGTATAGTTGACTAAATATTTTTGTGTGTATTCCATAAAATGAATCAACATTGCTATTGAAATGTACATGCTTAGATTATTGTTATAAAGCATGTATAAAACCTGGCTTGGATGTCTGCACTATACATACAATGTTTTAATATAAAGATGTTTCGACTTCAATCTAAAACTCCTTTTCAATCTGAAGGAGCTGGTCAGAGAAACTAATTTTTATGCTGCTCTGAGCTCGATCCTCCTCTCAGGGAGTTTCACCCTGAAACTTCTCTGCATTTGTTTACCTGTTTGACCTTTTGGTTAAGTTGCCAGTTCTGCTCCTTTAAAGTGACTTTGTGCTACTCTTTTTGGAAAATGTTGAGGTTAAAGTTAAAGGTTGAATGGACGATTTTTTTGGCCCAAATCTGAGTCTTATTTCCTCGTGGCGTGGACTGCTGATTAGTCCTGCCACGTATCAATCATAAAACGCACCTACCGCTCACCTGCAGCCGCGTGTGGCTCGTCCCCCGAGAGCAGCACGGTTCCGCGTGTCTAAGCGCATTGATCTATCATAATATAGTTCCCTCAGTGTACGGGACAAAATGAAGATGGAGAAAGACTGTTCGAGCTGACTCATAAGAGACTGAAATCTACGGGAGACGAGAGATGCGATGCGATCCGTCGCGCTAATAAACAAACGCACGTGTGTGTTGTATCAGTCCGCACGGGGGAGTGCGCATGCGCACTTCCGCCTGCGTTCTCAAATCGCCGAAAAATCGTCCATTGCGCCTTTAAGGTACATTTTATTATCCCCGTAGGGAAACTTGCATTTGACCCACCCTTCAGGAGAGACCGTACCTCAGTGGTTCTTAACCTTTTTGGAGGTACTGAAGCCCACCAGTTTCATATGCGCATTCACCGAACCCTTCTTAATTGGAAAAACATATATATATATATATATATATATATATATATATATATATATAAAATTTTCAAATTCTGTGCCCCCATGCATGAACCCGAAAACCCACAAAATAATGAATCCAAGAAAAAAATATTTTAAAGAAAGATAATATAATAAGGTATGTTATCATAGTTATATCTTGTTTTTTTTTTTTTTTTTTTTCAAAAATGTGGGTTGTCAGGTTCATGTATGGGGCCACAGAATTCAAAACATATATTTTACTGGTGCACAAAATGAACCGTGCATCAACATCACTGTATTCAAAGAACAAAATCATCAAAACAAGATTTTCACACATAAACAAAAATTATGAATATTTACTGCAAATCAGAGTGTCTTATGCGGTTGCTTTTCAGAAACCAGTTCAGAAATGCTAGAAGTGCCACTCTCAAGTCATTTTCACAACAAAGTCTGTTCCTTCTCATTTTATGTCCAGCATCCTTGAAAAGGATTTCTCTCAAAGATATCATATTATAGTAAAGGACAGGGAAATGGCCCCAGAGACTGACCTTTTGGCCCTTTTGGGGCCAGGCTGGTGCCAAGACTTGACCCTAAAAGGAGGGCTGAGATTCAGGGTAAACTCTGGGGCCTGTTCCCTATTCCTTTTGACCCTTTTGGGGCCGGGCTGGTGCCCAGTCTTAGCCCAGAGAGGAGGGCTTTGATACAGGCTAGTCTGTTGGGACTCTGGCCTGGTCCTTTTGGCCCTTTTGGGGCGAGGCTGGTGACAGGTCTTATCCCAAAAGGGGTTTTGATACAGGTTAGACTCTGGGCAATTTCCCTGGTGCTTTTGGCCCTCTTAACTGCAAGCTGTTACCAAGACGTTGCCCAGAAAGGTGGGCTTTGATTCATTCTAAAATATTAAGAAAGAAATCACAAGATGTACCATCACGACAGTCACAAGTCGACAACTGAGCACACCAAATTCCCTGCAGCACGAATCATATGAGTCTGATGTGTGTTTTGACCTCCGCCGAACCCCTGAGGTTGACTCACCGAACCCCTGGGGTTCGATCGAACCCAGGTTAAGAACCACTGCCGTACCTACTGCCGTATCTGGAATATTTGACCTATTGTGCATGGGTTGATGCGGGAAACCGGATGCCTCAAACTCAGCAATGACTGAGATTTAGAAATCTTAAAAATGAAATTTAAAATCTTAAAAATAGTATTATTTTTTTTTAAAGGTAAAAAAGATACACATCGTTAAACGTTTGACTAGTTTCTTATTGTATGGGCAATATAGGCTTGTTGGTCTCTGAAAATCTGGCAACTCTGGTTATGGGCCATTCCAATCTTATTGTGATCTGCCTGACTTTTCTTCACCATTAAGAGTAAGGCAGAGCACAATAGGATTGGAATCAAGTAGAAAATGACTTTCAGATGTAAGTCAAAATGTCTTGATTTTTAAACATTCTGTGGACTACTTTGAAACATTTGCGTATGGATCATTCCTGGACAATTACCACAGGACAGACATTGTCTGACTCCCTCGCCACCACAGACATTGTCTGACTCCCTCGCCACCACAGACACTGTTGATTCATTTCTCCCTGTGGCCCTCAGAGGCAACTGTTGTTGTGATTTTGGGCCTTACAAAAATAAATTGATTTGATTTGATTTGATTTGACAATTGAGAGATTACACTGACTTCCCCTACACATAGACTAAAGACATACCGTATGATTTGTAATGAAAATATTGGACTGAAATGGTATTTATCATTTGTAATCTAACGTGATGTTATTCCAGAGTGTACTAAAGAAGATGAGCTGAAGGCCATGCATACAAGTTAAAGCAACAAATCAACGATCATATTCAAATTCATTCCTCAAAATCTAAGACATCCAAAATGCATCTCATTATACAATATTTCAGCGTTTGCCTTTGCACTTGTACCTGTGAATGTTGAAGCATGCACATAATCTTTGTATTCAAGGTGACAGACTCATTGCTGATTCTGCCCCGCAGCAAAGAATTGGTGACTTTGATCTTCCACCTCCCAGTGTGTGCCAAGAATGAAGGCTTTCACATGAAGATTAAAACTTACATACCTGTGTGTATATATATATTTTTTGGGAGGATTTTAATTTTGTAAGTCTTGTACCTTGAAACACCCCACTTAATTGCTAATTAGAATTTAGCTGTCTTCTCGTTGTGCTCTATTACATCATCTTGAAAATATAGCTACTATCTAGTCCTCATTATCTGCTTTTTTATAGCCATTCTTAGATATAAAATCTTCTGCACATATAGTAACATCCCTGTACTTCTTGCTTTCTTGTAGAGAGCGTTTTCCTTCAACTGACATCGGCCTTTGTAGAGAGAAAATGACAGTGTTTACAGATGGAGAGCCCTGGGAGAGCGGAGAGAAAAGGGCAGACAGATAAAACCCTTTGTGATCAGAGGATAGAGGAGGATTCTCTGTGTTGCAGACCAAGACAGATACACGCTCTGAGCACAAGGCGTGTGTGGGACTGGCTCTGGGCCATGAACCTTGCACACAACTCTTTATAAAGGATTTCTGGATAGCTTTCAAAAACAGCCACAGAGAAATCTCTCCAAATCAAATTACCAAGGCTTCTGGCCTTGTATTGCTCATGGTTATTTCTGCTTAATGTCTTTATTTGAGCATCCGCAATCAATACGAAGCTTAACAGAAGCAAGATTTTAGATTAGTATACATTAGTATACACACTGTATGAACCCAGGGCCGGCCCCAGCACATTTGGTGCCCTAGGCGAGCTACACCCCCCCCCCCCCAAAATAATTCTGCCAAGCAAAAACACATATATAACAATTTTCGTTAGATTTCTTTGTCAATTCCAAAATTGAATTCCATAGAAGGGGGTGCAAAAAACTCCGCAAAGCAAAGCAAAAAAAAAAAAAAAAAAAAAATGGTATTTACCGATGGCTTTTATTATTTGTCTGTAGTGGCTGAGATCATGGATGTCATTATATCACATTTTTATTTTTATGATTATTGTGAGAACAAACATCACAATTTTACAATTATTCACGATTGTAGACACCAAAACAACAATGAAATCCTTAATTTGATTTCTTTCAAAAGTCTAGCTTTATGATATCAAACTTTCTAAATGAAAAAGTAAAGATATTTTCACATAAACAGCCAGATTTTTTTTTTTTTTGTTGTACTTTACAGTTTTACTTTTTTTAAACATAGCTTGAGTAAAATTACTGATAATCCTGACAATCTAGAAGTGCTTTCTTTAGCACTATTTTGTTGTTGTGTTTGACTTTAACACACTCCCCTTTAACTAAGGCCTGCTGTTTGAAACCAGTATATTATATATATAGAGATTGTTTTTATGGAGGAGAGCCAACTGCCACCCACTAATCATGTATTCCACATTATACATCTGTTTCTCTTTTTACACGCTTTTTGTAGACAGTGCTTTAGTGTGATCTTCTGCCCATTCAGGTGCACTGTGCAATCCTCGGGGGCCAGAATCTGTGGTTGATGATTGGATTTCATGGCCTCCTTCAGGCTTGGGTTGAGTACATTCACACTCCATTAGAGCTGCCCACTTATTGCCGGATTAACACACAAAATGCATCATCGTATCTGAGTCTGTTAACATGTAGGGTCTCAAACTACATGTATTCAGTTTATGATTAAGGGAGATTTCTTAGCAGAAACGAGACAAGACGGGGCACCAGGGTAAAACCCAAAGAGCTAAGATACGGTCCTTAATCGCGCTCGTTAAAAAGGTCTGAAGGGTGTTTCACGATTCAGGGACTTACACATAGTCTATTCAAACAAACAATAGTCAATAACTCTTTCGTGTAGTTTATTTATCCAAAGGGCAATCAAAAACACCGGAGCAGAAATGTGCACAGGTAAATCACAGGTGATGTTATATCAGATTTGACAGCGAATTTCATGCAGATAATGTTAAACCAGGGTTTTGCCTTTGATAATCAAACGTGTCTATGCTAATCTATATCAAAAAGGGGGAAAGTGAGAAGCTAAAAGGGAGGAGGAACAGCTGAGCTCTACCCAAACCACGCCACAAAAGAACCACACACTGGACTCGGCTTACGGTTTGTAGAGACTCGGTCCGGCTGGTCCTTGTCCGCGGACGAGATCCGTAGCGAGGCGTCGCGTGTAGCGGTGTGGCGGCGAAGGTTCGTGAAGCGGGCGGCGGCCGTGGAGCGGTGTGCTGGCCGTGGAGCGGTGTGCTGGCCGTGGAGCGAGGAAGGCAGCGGCGGCTGTGAGGTCCTTGGCGCCGGTGGCAACGGAGGCGATGTCCGAGAGTTCCTTAGCGGTAGAACGCTTTAGCGGCGTGTTAGCTCCTTACACGGCCTTTACTCAGATGAGAGCGTAGCGCTGATCCACGTAAACGACGTGGATTACTTCAAAAAGGAAGAGAAACGAAGTAGCAAAGAAAGTCTCTGTCCGGTTTAGCGCTTAAGCTTAGTTCCAGGTAGTTCCAGGTGGTTTCAGGTGGTTTCAGAGTCCAGGGCTGGCATGGCCTTGTCGACCACGTGACGGACGGATTTTGTTGAGACAAAGGAAAAGTGAAAGGCTCATCCGTGGAGACGGCTTCCAAGAGAAAAGACAAAGGGGATGAGAAGAGAAGAGAAGAGAAGAGAAGAGAAGAGGAAGAGCAGAGAGAAGATTTCTAGCTTGGAGCGTCCTTGTGATACCTGGCCCGCAGGGCATGCTGGGAGCGAAAGGGGCGGGCGCTACTGCACAGACTTCCCGTTTAACATTTCCTGGTCGAGAAAATAAAGCTAGAGTAACGTAAATAATGGCAAAACATTTAAACCCTGTTTTAACATTTACACGTTAAACACTTTTGGGCAGTTTGTACACATTATTTCTTGAGGTAGATACATTTTACATCTTCTTTCACCTGTGATGGGCACTCGAGTTAAAGCATTGGGAATATAAAACCTTAAACAGTGGAAAAATACGTAACACAAGGTGAAACATGCGGTGTACGGAGTTGATTCGGACAAACATTCATGGCATAATCACATAAAACATAGTTTTCATCGGGGCGTCCTCCTGTAAGACTGTGGGGAGAAGATCTGTTATCACACAAGTCACAGCGGCTCCCCTGCGGTGAGGGACAGAGGGAGAACGAAAAACCCCCAATGTTCAAAGAGAGATTTTCTGTTATCTGGCCGTGGAATGTCCATCTCCATTTCCCTACAAACATGTAGTGAAATGATCCTCTCTGAAATGTTGTGTTATTAAATCTATTTTGGCCATAGATCTCAATAGTAACACAAATAGTATATATAGTGTATTTTGTATTATGGTTGCAGTGGAGCAGTGTCAGAATACTTCCTGTAATTGAAGCCCTATTGATTTAGAGTATTTTGTTTGCATTTCCTGTCCCTGGAGCACGTTTCAACTCTGACCTCTTCATCCACGTTACACTGGAGCCAGAGTCTGTAACGGTAAGACACACGTGCCACAGACAGCACACTGAGGCCACAAGTGATAATCCCTCTAAAGCATCACTCAAATGGTTGTTACAGATTTGAAGTAACAGTACTCAAAGGTGCAATATAAAACCATTTGGTGTAGGGTCAGCAACCTGTTTGTCTCCATGGAGATTAGGACTGTGGTTGACTAAAGACACGGCCTGCCAATCGATTAGACTAAAGAAGACAGTGGCGCAAAACTGGTAAAAGCTCTATGATCTGTGTATCTGGCTCATACTGCACTCAAAAGACTACAACTGCACAAGATTTCATTCAAAAACAGCGTTTATGCAAAAAACTAGTTCGAAAAGATGTAATTATATGCTAACTGGCTGATGATTTGCTCCTAAATCTTCAGCAAACTCACTCCTTGGGCCTGAAAATCCATCTGGCATCAGTGAAGCAAATTGAGAGCCATCTTCAAAATAAGGTGATTTTGGTGAAATTGAAAAACAGAAAATCTGACCGTTTTACTGCTCACTTCTGTCTCAGCCTGGATATGAGGCCATCACAGAAAATCACCCACAGATTTGGCTAATTTGAATCAACTAAAACGCCATCAACCTATTAATCCACTATAGGACTAAAGACCTGCATCCCCAATGGAGATGTTATTGCTCTGTCTTGAATGTTCCACACTCTGGCATTATACTCGTCTATGGAGTCAGTTGTGTCCACTAGGCCAAGCTGGAATCACTAACAGTAAGAACGCCTGTTATTCAAGGTGGTTTATTTAGCAATAAATCAGAGTAAATACATTCAAGTTGAATGCAATTTTTTGGAACAATAGCGGAAACATCTCATACATAGATGTAGTTGTATGTGGGCCCCATATGCTTTTGGAAATATCTTTGTACCCTAAATATAGAAAAAAAGAACCTCTTGGCCTGAGTATTGTGGCTCATTAAGAAAAGTACAGCATTTTTTCCTAGTTGTCACTATTTGCTAATTATGCTTATGAAGTGCCCAGACTTCTTGAAGTGCAGTGAAGTGTCCACCGGTTTAAGTCTCCACAGAACTTGCCAATGTATTAGAGATTGTTGTTGCACTTTAGAACTGTTTTGTGTTCCCAGGAAGCATAAAGTGTGCTGTGCTCCTTCAAATCTCAGGTCCACTGGGGAAACTCGATTGTCTAAGTAAGATTAATTGACCTCCCACGCATTAGGCGGCAGACATGAATCTTTTCAGCTCTGATAAACAAAAAATGATCTGGGCTTTGCGTCAATGGAGTGTGATATGTAATATGTCTCAGAGGAAGGGGGCGCTCACTTTGTGCTAATGATCTTTGGCAAACAACAGTAATTAGTTCAGCGCTTTTAACAGCTTTTCAGGGAGCTCTTGTAACACTGCTTTGGTGATCTAAATAATGTCACAAAGCTATTACTACAGGCTTATTGGTGGCTGTGTTTTACCATGTGTCAAAAAAGTCGCCTCTAACACATTTCTAACAAATACTATACAGAATCAGCATTATCACAGTGGAGAAGCACAAAATCACATGTTTGGAAAGAATTCTGCTGGAAAAATCTAATATGTTTTTTCACAGCATGTTCATAACACTATTTCATAGTGCACACTATTGGGAAATGTTAACTGCTGATGAAAGTGTGGTTGTCAGGAGGAACACCATTACCATGTGTCAGTGGTGGAAAGTAATAAAGTATAAAGTAAAAGTAAACAATTTAGGTATCTGTACTTTAACCTAAGTACATTTTACAGTGGATACATTTTAATTTTACTTTTGTACATTTCAGTGTAAGTAGTAGTGTAAGTATCTATACTTTCTACTCCGCTACATTTTTGAACGGATTGTAAAGTAAAAATATGTTATGTCAAGATTTTAGACCTGCTGAAATGGATTGTCTGTTGTTGTGGTTGTGGTTGTTGTGGTTGTTGTGGTTGTTGTTGTTGTCGTTGTTGTCGTTGTTGTCGTTGTTGTCGTTGTTGTTGTTATTCAGCACATTTATGAAGACACCTTGCCTGCATTTTTTGTTGGTTCACTTTGAAAAAAACAAAGCAAAAAAAAAAAATAGCCTTTATAGAGAAAAATAACCTTGAAAGTTGCCTATAAACATTATTACACTTTTATTGGCATTTTATCTGTATATCCTGTGCTATTTATATCATGTTTTAACTGTGTAAATGTTTTTTATGTGTTAATAGGCACTCTTGTAAATAAGAGCTTAAGATAAGATAAGATAAGATAAGATATTCCTTTATTGTCCCACATGGGGAAATTTCATTGGTGCAACGCAGGTAGATACAGAGGTAGATACAGAAGAACAGATCACTTATAGGAAGTCTGAAAAACACTTTCAGTAGAAGATCTCCTATAAATAAATAAAAACTCCCATAGACAAATAAATAAATAAATACATAAATACCATTGCATGTGATCACGACAGTAATTGCACATGAATATGTGTCACGACAGCACATAGATTGCACATGAATTTTACATGAATTGCACATGAATTCCAACAGCAATTGCATATATGACAGAATTGCACATCAGTATTAGGTTAGGTCAGTATTGCGAGTGTTCAGTACTAACAGTTTTTGTTATAAAGTCTGACAGCAGCAGGAAGGAAAGACCTACGGAACCTTTCCTTCGCACATCGAGGGTGGATCAGTCTCTCACTGAAGCTGCTCTCCAGAGCGGACAGAGTGTCCTGCAGGGGGTGACACTCATGGTCCAACATAGATGTGAATCTAGCCAGGACCCTCCTGTCCCCCACCTCCTGCACCGAGTCCAGAGCACAGCCCAGGACGGAGCTGGACTTCTTGATGACTCTGTCCAGCTTCCTCCTCTCCCTCTCTGTGATGCTGCTGCTCCAGCAGACCACACCGTACAGGAGGGCTGATGCCACCACAGAGTCGTAGAAGGTCTTCAGGAGTGGCCCTGTCACTCCAAAAGACCTGAGTCTCCTCAGGAGGTAGAGCCGACTCTGGCTCTTTCTGTACAGTGCGTCTGTGTTATGAGTCCAGTCCAGTTTGTGGTTCAGATGAACACCCAGGTACTTGTATGAGTCCACTCTCTCAATGTCCCGTCCCTGGATGTTCACTGGTGAGGGGGCAGTGGGGTGGCGTCTGCGGAAATCCACCACCATCTCCTTGGTCTTCCCCGCGTTGATGAGGAGGTGGTTCCGCTGACACCAGTCCACAAAGTCCTGCGCCAGTCCTCTGTACTCCGCGTCATCGTCGTCCGTGATGAGTCCGATGACGGCAGAGTCGTCAGAGAACTTCTGCAGGACACAGCTGTCCGTGTCATGTCTGAAGTCTGCAGTGTAAAGGGTGAAGAGAAAGGGCGCGAGGACAGTGCCCTGGGGCGCCCCCACACTGCAGGTCCGAGTGTCAGACACACAGTTCCGGGCTCTCACAAACTGGGGTCGGTCTGTGAGGTAGTCCAGGATCCACTCTGCCAGGTCATACTCCACACCAGCCGTCTCCAGCTTGTCCCTCAGGAGCAGCGGCTGGATGGTGTTGAAGGCACTGGAGGGATCGAAGAACAGGATCCTCACAGAGCTGCCAGGCTTTTCCAGGTGAGAGAGGGAGCGGTGCAGCAGGGAGATGACGGCGTCCTCCACTCCGATGCCAGACCGATATGCAAACTGCAGCGGGTCCATGGCTGAGCTCACGGTGGAGCGGAGGTGGTCCAGGACCAGCCGCTCCAGTGTCTTCATCAGGTGGGACGTGAGAGCCACTGGCCTGAAGCTGTTGAGGTCTTTGGGGCGCGGTGTCTTAGGCACAGGTACCAGACAGGAGGTCTTCCAGACCTGTGGTACCACCCTCAGCTTCAGGCTCATGTTGAAGACATGCTCCATAACTCCACACAGTTCATCTGCGCAGGACTTAAGGAGCCTGGGGCTGATGCCATCAGGTCCTGCTGCCTTCCTCACTTTAATCCTCTTCAGCTCACTCCTCACCTGTGCTGCTGTGACAGTCTGTGGTTGGCAGGGGGACCGTGTGCTGGGGGGATGGGTGAGTCCAGGCGAAGTGGGGAGCTGATGGTCCGGGGCAGATAAGCGAAGAGGAACAGATGCAGGGCATTGTCCAGCTGTGGAAGAGGGAGCATGCAGCTGTGCAGGGGGAGGGGCGGGTGACCGATCAAACCTCAAGAAGTGAGCATTTAAATCATTCACCCACTGTAGATCCCCCTCTGTCTGGGCAGGGGGGATTTTGAAGCCTGAGATGGTTTTCAGGCTCCTCCACACTCCCTGAATGTTCTTTTGCTGCAGCTGCTCCTCCATCCTCCTCTTGTAGCCGGCCTCAGCCTGCCTGATCTTCCTCCTCAGCTCCTTCTGCACAGTCTTCAGCTCCTCCTTGTTCCCTGACCTGAAGGCTCTCTTCTTCTCCTTCAGCAGAGCCTTCGCTCTCAAGGGCGCTCCCTGTATAAATAAATGTTATACTAATAAAATAAAACTGTTTTAAAATTAAAAGTAATTACTTTTTAATTATTATTTTTTTGCTTCTTTAACTGTACTTTTTCTTAAAGGCACAATGGACTATTTTTTGACGATTTGAGAACACAGGCGGAAGTGCGCATGTGCACTCCCCCGTGCGGACTGATACAACACACACGTGCGTTTGTTTATTAGCGCAACGGAGCGCATCGCATCGCTCGTCTCCCGTAGATTTCTGTCCACTTCTGCGTCAGCTCGAACTGTCTTTCTCAGTCTTCATTTTGCCCCGTACACTGAGGGAACTATATTATGATAGATCCATGCGCTTAGGCACGCGGAAACGTGGGGACGAGCCTGACGCGGCTGCAGGTGAGCGATAGGTGCGTTTTATGATTGATACGAATCGGCAGTCCACGCCGCGAGGAAATAAGACTTAAATTTGTGCCAAAAAAATCGTCCATTCAACCTTTAAGTAACAAAATTAAGTACTTCATCCACCACTGCCATGTGTTTTTTGGGACTGTCATGTTCAGAAATATTGCACTGAGATTAATAAAGCATTACAGACTGTTTCAAAATTCAAAATATGGATTTGGGCCTCAAAACTGCATGGACACAATAAATGGATACCTTTGGAACATACTTTTAGCGGTGGGAAAGAGGATGACACAAACTGAACCAACAATTAAAGGGCTGTACCGAAACTGTAACAGAAATTCACAAAATGGGAAAAGTTATATCTGGACTAAATTTGAAAATGGACCTATTTGACAGACTTTGGTCTAGATGTGACTTTTATGTTAGACTGGAAGTGCCTCATTTTATATATATTTTTTCTATGTTGTTATTTTTTGCTTTGTTTTGTGCTCTCTAGTTGTATGTTCTGTGATTTGTATGTTTGTAGTTAAAATACAAACCAGCCTTATCTTTTTTAAATATTTGGCCTGGATTGTACCACATAGGGAAATCTTTTTACATTATCTGGCATGAGTTAACGCATCATTTTAATGCAGATCCCGGTAGAGGTTTTGCTCGGCTAAGCTTGAAACTTGAAACATGCTGAGAATGGCAGAATGACAAAATGCCTTCAGAAATAGGTATGTAGGCTTTAAAAGCCCCCTAATCTTAAATTGAATGTGTCCCTTTAGTGCTCTTAGGCTTCAATATTATCTTTCTATTCTTATTCTTATTCAGATGCACACATTACAACATAGTTCTCGTTCCTCGGGCATAGTGACCTTTAGCTTTCAAATAAAAGTCAAGATTTGGCCTATACTAAAACTACTATTATTCTACATATACTTTTCCCCTTTTGAATCCAGTTCTGTTGGTGACTCAAGCTCTTATAAAAGGCATCTGAACTTCTGAGATTACTGTAAACATCCGACCTTCGACATGTTTGGGTTAATTCACCTCTGTCTTGTATTATTAGATGCTGAGCGGGGCATTAAACCCGAGAGGTGGTCAGCATTCGGCTAATGGGAGCCAAGGTTGGAGCACTTTGGCCTCTTGTGTTCATATGAAAGAGTTAAGGAGTCAAAAATACACATTGATCGATGCTGTGTTCCTTGTGTGTGTGTTGCAGTCTCAGCAGAAGTGCATCGTGATCTTTGCTCTGGTGTGCTGCTTCGCCGTGCTGTTGGCCCTCATCTTTTCAGCCGTGGACTTCTGGGGAGAAGATGAAGACGGGATCACAGAGGAAAACTGTGAGAGCAGCTGTCGGTAAGATTTAGTCTGAAACCCTAGACAGTCAGCAGGCTTTAGAAATGTTGTGAAATGAAATGTTCTTTTAAGCGCGGACAACCCATATTTAGTGATCAAAAGGTCTAATACTTACATACAGTTTTACTCCTACAGTTATTTTGAAATTACTAATGCATTGAAAACCTTTTAATACCTGCAAATAATATGTTCTTTCTCTGTTTAATGGATATTAGGATATTCTGTGGCCAAGCTCCACGCACATACAGTAACCTAACAAAATACATGATATTGAATGTCAGTTCTGCTTATTTAAAATAATATATCAGCTCATGACACTATCTGGAATTATAATGAACTAAAACACAAGTATTTTTTTGCATTGAACACTAAAAAAAGAGGAATATACACTTTGCACTAGACTCTCGCCAATCAGCTAAAACAAGTGGACTTTTAATGTACTTGATTATACCATTAGGCTTTACAGCAAGTTTTATTTGTTTGTGATCATGAAATACCAATGAGAATCATATTTAATCTATTTGATTATGTCCGAATAAACTTGTCTTCACAGTCACTGCTCTTGCTCAATATATAGATTTTTGTTTGCCTGACCATATTTGGTTAGTTGATGGCTCATGCTAGTCAATTACTGTAATGCATTGTGGTCTGCTTGGTTTTATCCCATTTTGAGTGCAGCCTAATCAATTAGAAACGCTCTTAAACTTCTCTGGGTTGGAGTTAATAAAGGCAAAAACACTCAAAACACTCATCAGCATTGTTGTTGTTGTTGTTGTTGGTTTCCTTGTAAGATCAAATGCGTAAATATTGCACAAAAGGTAGTGGTTGGATATTATTAGTTGTGTAGTGTGTGGATGGAGTGAGAGTACAGTGAAAGTGCTGTATCAGCACTGGTTTGGCTGAGGCAGCACTCTTCTTCTTCACTTCCTACTGGTTCTACTTCATTAGATTTGTATCATTCAATTTGCCATTCAGCCTTGGATTGCTTCCCCCTTCTCTCGCTCCCTTCATTCTTTATGCTGTGTCCGTGCGCTCTTTCTTCCCCCCTAAATGAGAGGCCTAACAACTCTTTCTGCCAGCTTTCTCCTCCAGTTTGGGTCTAAGTATAGTGAGAGTGTGAAGGACCCCCAAGGTTTTTAGAGGAGCCAAATGAACAGTAGAGGAGAGCACGTGTAGATGTGAGGAGAGAATGAGTATAGGAGCTGTTGGCTTGTTCTCGCTCATTAGTCCACTTTTCAGCTGCCTTAGAAATGTCTGCTTATAATCGGCCTTTGCACCACTGATGTAATTTTACCAAACCCATTGCAGCATTTTTGAAACTATTGCATATGTAAGTAAATTAATCAAGTATAACAAATAGTACTATAAAGCAAGTCAGTGTAATCCCTCATTGAATCTTTTTCCACAGGATTATAATATAATATAATTTTTTTTTTTTTTTTTTTTTTTTTTTATTGTGGTTTGGTCAAAAACAAAACACAAGGTGCTCAACATTCAAGCACAAAACTAAATTCGAGATACATTAATGTTTTTTGACCAGGTGTAGGCAGAAGCCAAGGCTTATTGTGCCTACCCTTCTCTCAAACGCTCAACATTGGTGGACATTTTATAGTTCACAAGCCACAGTTCATCAACAAAAACAACACTACATAATACTGGACAGTCTGCTCACAAGTATCCTCCCCAAGCATTCAAGGTATTATAACAAAGCTGCATTTTCATTCTGCTAAATATTTTCCTATGATTGTTTCCTTAAAGATTCTTTTTAACAGAAAAAAAGAAATGGCATTTTTTAATTCATCGCAACAATTGTTCCATAATTTAACTCCTTTACTTGACAAACAATGTTCCCTCAGCGTTGTTCTCACATAAGGTCTGTCAAATATACACGTTCCCCTTAAATTATATTTAATTTCCCTCTGGGTAAACTTTATCCTCAATGATGTAGGGACTTGATTACATTTAACTAAATACATAAATTTAGCAGTATACAGGTCTACCAAATCATAACATTTTAAAAGCTTAGATTGAATTAACAGAGGATGACTCTGTGAATTATAAGATGCATGATTGATCAGTCTAATGGCCTTTTTTTGTAGAATGAAAATTGGTTTGGTTCTAGTTTTGTATGTGTTTCCCCAGATCTATTCATGTGCAATTACTGTCGTGATCACATGCAATGGTATTTATGTATTTATTTATTTGTCTATGGGAGTTTTTATTTATTTATAGGAGATCTTCTACTGAAAGTGTTTTTCAGACTTCCTATAAGTGATCTGTTCTTCTGTATCTACCTCTGTATCTACCTGCGTTGCACCAATGAGATTTCCCCATGTGGGACAATAAAGGAATATCTTATCTTATCTTATCTCAATACCATATGTTAAATATGGAGTAATGAGAGAACAGTAAAGTAAATATAAGGCATTTGTATAAAATTGCAATAGTTTTTGACACTTTTTTCAATACATTTTGTATATGTGTTTTCCATGAAATTTTGCAATCTATGATCACTCCAAGAAACTTAATATAATTGACTCTTTCAATTTTATAACTATTTATTTTGATTTTGATATAATTATCTACATGTTTGTTACTGAATACCATAAATTTTGTTTTATTTAAGTTCAATGATAATTTATTTAATGCAAACCAGTTGTTTAGTTTATGCAGTTCTCTCTCCATCACCTTCACCAACTCACCAAGATTATGACCTGAGCATTTCATGTTTTACTTACTTACTATAGTAAGTAAGTAAAACATGAAATGGTGTGTGTCGAAGATAACCCTGCGACAACAATTGAGATAAGATAAGATAAGATAGCCTTTATTTGTCCACAGAATGGGGAAATTTATGAATTAAACATCAATAACTTTATTTGGAAGATGTTGATTTTATCCATACAAACATGAGTCAAGCTAAAGGGATCTTCTCAAAATGGGTTTAAGCTGAAAAGACTTCATTTTTTTCGTCTCTCTCTGGACCCGCTCCCCCCAAAAGACTTTGTCTGGCTTCACATAAAATTTTATGCGTTAATAAAACGATAGTAGCTCGATAGACCTGCTCACCTCTAGTGAACACCCCTGAACATCCTTTGGTAAGTTTATATTTAGAAGTTATGAACTCTTCAAATAATGTCACCTGTTGCGCATGTTTGTTTACTCAATCCACATGGTCCACAGGCCCTAGGGGCCCTACGACCGTCCCATTCAACCCAAACTGTGAGATGACCACATTGAGATGGTCTCAAGAGGATGAGAGAGTGAGAAACTAATGTTTCTTGTCAAAACCTGTAATTGTCAATTGCCTGAGTTCAGACCTTAGACGTGATGTCAGAATGACAGAAGCAGAACACACGCTTTCGTCTCAGTGAGAATCTCACGTCTTCTGTGATTGGCTGAAACCTCATGCGGAGTTTGTTTTGTTTTCTTCTTCCGCTCAGTGCGTAGCACGTTACTAGAGCATAATCTCTCCGCCCCTTGCGCGGGCCACGGCGCACCGTGCTCCCCTGTGCTCTCCCCGTAGCCCCCGCGCACGCACCCGCCGTGCTCCGCGCACGCACTCGCCGCCTAATGTTGGCCTAATGCTCGTTGCAGTTTTTTAGCATTTCAAAACAATGACTGCCACAACGATGTATTGAAGCTTCAAAGCAACAAAAAGATGAAATGTAGGTTCAACCCCCAGACGAAAAATATTAAGTCTTTTCAGCTTCAACCCATTTTGAGATGATCCCTAAAGCCATGCCTTACAAGCTGCACAATCAGTTGAATTTACTCAAGATCAAGTTTCTGTCATTTGTAATATCTGGTATTTTCTAGTTCTGTTCATAATTTTATGGACAGAATTTCTAGGCGCAGTCAGGGGTCGGAGGGTGTCCGTTTTGGGGACCACAGGATTCCATCTCTGCTGTTTGCAGACGATGTTGTCCTGATGGCTCCATCAAACCCGGACCTGCAGCTGCACTGGGACGGTTTGCAGCCGAGTGTGAAGCAGCTGGGATGAGAATCAGCACCTCCAAATCCGAGGCCATGGTTCTCAACCGGAAAAAGGTGGCTTGCCCTCTCCAGGTGGGTGGAGAGTCCTTGCCCCAAGTGGAGGAGTTCAAGTATCTCGGGGTCTTGTTCACGAGTGAGGGAAGGATGGAGCGTGAGATCGACAGGCGGATCGGTGCAGCGGCTGCAGTGATGCAGTCGCTGCATCGGACTGTTGTGGTAAAGAGGGAGCTGAGCCGAAAAGCAAAGCTCTCGATTTACCGGTCGGTCTACGTTCCTACCCTCACCTATGGTCATGAGCTTTGGGTAGTGACCGAAAGAACAAGATCATAGATTCAAGCGGTCGAAATGAGTTTCCTCCGCCGTGTGGCTGCGCGCTCCCTTAGAGATAAGGTGAGGAGCTCGGCCACACGAGGGAAGCTCGGAGTAGAGCCGCTGCTCCTCCACCTCGAGAGGAGCCAGCTGAGGTGGCTCGGGCATCTGTTCCAGATGCCTCCTGGGCGCCTCCCTGGGGAGGTGTTTCAGGCATGTCCCACCGGGAAGAGGCCCTGGGGAAGACCCAGGACACGCTGGAGGGACTATGTCTCTCGGCTGGCCTGGGAACGCCTCGGGATCCCCCCGGAGGAGCTGGAGGAAGTGTCTGGGGAGGAGGAAGTCTGGGAGTCCCTGGTTAGACTGCTGCCCCCACGACCCGGCCCCGGATAAAGCGGTAGAAGATGGATGGATGGATGGATTGTATTTCTAATTGTCACTGATCATTTTGGGTCTTTTTTAATAGTTAGGTACAAACAATCTTGTGTCGAAGCAGAGCTCAGAGTTTCAGAGTTCAGAGTTTCAGAGTATTTAAGTTATAAATTATATGCTTGCGTGTGTATTGTTTATGTTGAAGGAATTAATATTATAAATCATTTTCATTTGTTTTTAATAAGAAAAAAATCTAATGTCATCAAAAAAATATATATTCTTACTCTCTCCACCCAAGGCACAATGACACTTGATATACATTACTATAAATCGTGCCAAATTATTATTATTATGTTCATTAAAGGTGCCATAACATGCTTTTTTCACGTTTTGTAGTCTATCCTAAGTGTATAATTGATAATAATAAGTGTTGTGCAACACCCTTAACATAATAGTTAAGAAATATCACCCAGACCTTGGACCCCCTCACCAACCCGGAAATGCAGACGGCTTGGTTTGATATTCGCCCCCACCCTTGCGAAGAGCGATCTGGCTCTCCCGCCCAACCCGTGACGTAGTCTCAGAGCGCGTGTGTGCCCCGCCCAACCCGTGACGTAGTCTCAGAGCGCGTGTGTGCCCCGCCCACCCGTGACGTAGTCCCAGAGCTGTCTGCTCCGCGCTGCGCTGCTCCGCGCGAGTGAGTGAGAAACGATAGAACTTCAGATCAACACTACTTTGAGACTAAATAAATCTGTCTGGTGTTTATTCTACAGCGTGCGCAGAACAGATATATATATATATATATATATATATATATATATATATATATATATATGAAGCACAAATAGCAATGTAAGAAGGTTAAAAGCTCTGAAAAGTCGATTTTGCATGTTATGGGACCTTTAAAGTATTTAACATCCTCTCTCAAACAAATAATTCTTGCTTTTCAACTCAACCTCCTCCGCTGCTTACGGGAACGTGTAAGCAAATTCAAATTATTGTAACTCCTTTTTTCTACTACTACTCATTTTGTATTAATTGGGCATGTAGTACATTTTACTTTATATCATTTATCAGAAAGAAACACATTATAAAACCTGCAATTCTTACAATAAACAAATAATTGAATCTGTCTTCTTTTAAGCATTTTCCAAACTTTGAGTGGAACAGCTGCACTTAGGAGGTCAGCAAACCCTTCATTGCATAATACTGTCCAAAGTGAAGTATATTCCTGTGTAACATGTGTACCAGCCCCGTGCCAGACAGTGGGTAAGTGAGTTAGTATTGATTCACCCGAGCCGCTGTGCAAGAACACACTGACCATAGTGGACGCTCAAAATCTGTATCGCTTTTAGCACCTTCTCGCTTGAATGCACCTAGCAACCAATATTTTTTGACTCATACAATATTTTCAATCAGAGAGACTTTTTAGTGGTTTTATTATGCCCTTCTCTCTTACAGTACTTGTATGTTACAGTTGCGGTAAAGAACCAGCTGCCAGACCAGCCAAGACAATAGCACTTTGACTGTTCTTTCACATGCTGTCTCTTGGATTTCAAATAGGCGTGATTGACAGGCAGATTAACCAATCAGAGAACCGCATTGTCTGTTCGTCCCCAAACAAATATGGCGGCTTACGAGGAAAAAAGGAAATGAGAAGTTTGAAACAGATTTCTCCAGAATCAACAAGCAAAGCATTAAACTCTATACATCTAAGGTCATTAAGTTATGTACCGTATTTTCCGGACTGGAAGTCGCACCAGCCAAAAAAATGCAAAATAGAGAAGAAAAGAAACATATATAAGTTGTACTGGAGTATGAAATGCGGTTGCAAGTGTGAAAATAACAAATAATATCACATATAAGTTGCGCCGGAGTATAAGTATATAAGTATAAGTATAAGTATATAAGTATAAATAAGTATAAGTCACTCCCCGGCCAAAACTATGAAAAAAGGTGCAATTTATGGTCCGGAAAATACGGTATTCTGTTCTGAATGTTACAAGAATCCATTTTCTGGATTTGAGAGTTTTCTGATGCCCTCTTATGGTTGCATTAGAACAGAATGTAGAAGGGACTGGCTGTTCAGGAAACAGAACCAGTGCAGTCAATGTATAAGCGTTTGATTATTTACAGATGTAACATGTACTAACTAAAGGAGTATAGATTACAACACATTGTTAGTTGTAGCTAATTAAACCCTATCTCTCCATATCAGCAGTATACAGGCCGCAGCTCTGTGATACCCATATTAATGTCCACTCCTCAGCAGAAGGCCAGCACCCCCGAGAGAGAGCAAGAGAGCAAGAGAGAGTGTATAATTTATCAGTTGTCAGCAGCCCCCTCTGCCATGGTAATTTTCGACCTGACCTGGTGTTACGGCTGTACAAGTGCAGCACGCATGTTTTCTGTGTGTATTTGGCTTTATGACATGGATTATTACAACGCTCTGGTGTGATTTATTATGGCCAGTGCAAGTGTGTAAATCCGATGCAGCAGTTTAGAAAGGTTGTGCAATGTGCAGCAGCAGAGACAAAATACGATCATTAAGGGTCACCTATTACAGGAAGTTAATATTGTTTTAGGGCTTCAATAAAGAATCAGGGTAATTAGACTTAAGTGATTATTGTTGATAATGTAAATCATCCCTCTGGTAGTCAATCAAATCAATGACTATCAGTGGTAATGATTTACAATTTGCGCAGAGGGAATAGGTTTTGTTGGCAAAATAAAGCAAAATTAGACAGCTGCTTATTAAAAACTGCTTTGTCTGTAAATCCAGGTTTTCATAGGCTGCATTCTTATTCCTCCTCGAGGGGGGAACTTCTTGACAGATTCAAATTTATTCAAGCTTCACATCTGATTATCAGTCAACCAGTCCTACAAATAATTACATTCATTAATTATCAAAATTAATTCATTAATCAAAGCTTTAATTGGTATGTCTTTTGTGACTGATTAAGTTGGAAGCAAAGAAGGAAGCAATAATGTTATTCAACACTGTTTCTACATGTAACCATGCATATACCTGAATTATTATAGATGTAACAATAAGCAAAATAAAGTGCTATCCTATCACCAAAAGTCTCAAAATAATAGTGTGGGCTGTCACAATATATGGAATAATAAACTAAAATACAGAGGGAAGTGCAAAGACCATGGTTCTTCCTTCTATTTCAGGGCAGATGAAGAAGTGTTGAACTGTTATTATTCCTTTATAGGCTATGACTTACTACACCAAAGGCTTGTCAAGGCAGTTTAAAAGGAAAAAGTAGTATTTTTTCAATATCACAGTTAATATTGTACCGTGAAATTAATATTGTGATAATATCATCTTTACATCCATTTGAATTACGTCAACTCTATTTTTACACAATTTATTATCTCGACTTCCAGTTGGCTGTAGTTAAATTACTTTTGATTCACAAATGTGGTTTAAATCACTTGATTGCTTTTGCCTACACCAGTCATGAACCAATTTTGTTATTTTGATTTGATTGTTGTTAATTGCGTATGCTCAGTTTTAAATTTTCCATGGATAAAACTATTTGGTGTTTGAGAATGACTTTTGGATGAAAGTTGATCGTCTTTTTACCATGGATAAAACTACATAGATAAATATTGCATCACATTAGGGCTGCTCTCGATACTAAGTTCCTGACATTGGTGATCAAACGATATTATGTCAGTCCAACAGAAAATTGTGTTTTAACGTATTAGTTGAGTTTTAATCATCAGACGATTGTAGAAACATCTCCATATACCCTTATTTTAAAGTTTCCAACATTTTAAACCAGCTTTTTTAGTAGCGTTGCAAATCTTCAAATCAGTGATGATATTATCTACATTTTGATATACTGCCCGTGTCTAAATCTCACTACATTTTTGATACTGGGTCAATTTTGTATTGGACACAAGAGTTGTACGTTAGAGACAGTTTCTTTTTATATATGTTTATGTAAATTGACACCCAGGAGTCAACAAATTGAACAGAACATGCTGCCTAAACAAAACATCTCAAATCACAGCATCGCCTCCTTACTCCAGGTTTAATACAAAATACTGTCTGGCTGTTCACAACACTCACAATCATCATTCATCATGTCCAGGACCCATTAGAGTCGACCGGGAGCATTTTTTCCACAACAAGATTACCTTGCCTCCCCAGTCTGTTTTCAATCCGTCCTTGTTGTGTCTTTTTATGACGTGTTTACTGTCCCTGTCCCAGTTTTCTGTGTCATTTACCACAAAGAAGGTGCTGTTCAAAAGACGCTAATCTTAATTTCTGTATAATTTCATCACTGTTTCTATTTTGGTACACACTTCTTTTACTTACTGCCAGTACTTCAGTCGTCAAGCTCTATGACTGACAAATGAAAGCAAATCCTCTGCCCTACAATCCCAAGCCATAAATGTGACTATTGTAATTACATTCATCCCAAACACTACTTTAAAAGGCTTACGGTGCAGTTGGCAGAATAGTTTTAAGCTGGTCTCAGAGATAATACATGGAATGCCAAAATGTGCTACAACAGGACCTCAGCGCTAACCCAATTAAACAAATCCTATACAATTTATCTGTGTGCAATTTAAAGTTTAAATTATGTTTAAGGACGGGCGTTATATATAGTTTAAGTATTGGAATCGGACAACATAGACTGATATCCACCAATATCGGTATCAGCCAATCGTCTGATAATTGGCGCCAATTATAAATAAAAAAAATTATAATAATAATGATAACTCCGTAAAAATGAAAATAGAAGCGCCATTAGGCAAATAATATGGTCGTGTATTAACATGGAAACATGGAAAAAATTATGTCCTGTATTTATGTCCATGTATTTAGTCCTGTATTTATGTCCATAAATACACTGCTATTATTTTAATTACTTATTTATAACTGAAAAGTACATTTGTGATCTTTACTTCAACATAAAGAGTTGCTGCTATGGATTTTTAAATCTAAATATAAATGTCGGAAAATGACGGTTAGGGTTACAGCAACAGCAGCAAGCCGAATACCAGATATGATATTGGACCATTCCTATATTATGCTATTCTAAGGTCAAAAGGGATTTGTTATTGGACATCAGTGGTTTTGGATCGTAAGCTGTTGGAGTCGTATAGTTTTACCCTTGGACCTTTTCCAAAAGCTGACTCTGTTTTATTTTTGCCAAGAATAGACTTCAGCATTTTGTGTCTCGATATGATCAGGCAGTATATTATCACGCTGCATAGGGTGTATCTGAATTAATTGTTCAACCTGGCGTAATCAAAGTTAGCCTGGCCTCCATTCTTATTTTTATATTATGTATTTTATTTATTTAAGGCAAGTGGCTTTAAGTGGTACACTGTGAGATGTACTTACATAGAAAAGAAAAAAATGGTATTTGGAGGACTGATCAGGCCAAAGATTCATATTATTCACTACAGATTGTAGTTATATTTAGAATAAACGATACACATTTACCCCCAGTGCTGTGTGACACATCTACTGACACAGAAATACAAAAATATACTGAGTTGTTGTGCACAGGAGGCAGAATTTATTTTTGACAGACACCACAAAATAGATCCATATATATTTCATAATGTTTACTTACTTTGTTCAAAATGTCTGAGCATGGCATAATGTTTATTCACTTATGTGAGGTGTATATTATTACAAAAGTACTCATTATCACGATGAAGCCTTTTGGGTGCAGCTCACCTCCCCCTGAGTCATAGATGAACCATTCTGTACATACATCATCTGCCTGAGTCTGCGGGAGCATATTTCCAAGAGTGAGTGTTGATGCCAACTTCACATACTTTCTTTTGTTGATGGCATAGGTTTTCTTGAACTTATCGCTGAGTTAAAGGTGCACTCTGTCACTTTTGGGTGTTTAGTTAGTCACCTACTTGTCTTGTGATGTTGTTACTTTCCACAATATTGAATTTGACTTGCGGTATCTATCTCCATGGAGACAACAAGTTGACGCGACCAGGCCAAGTCACAGGGCAGGCTCACAGTGTCAAAGTATGTTTTTACATGTATTTTTGAACAATAAACACATAAACATATAAACATAAAATAAATGCATGGCAATACATGTTAAAAGCCTTGGCGGACCATCAGCCTCCAGTTACACAGTGTAAATACACTATATATAATATATATATATATATATATATATATATATATATACACACACATATATATACATATATATATACACACACATATATATATATATATATATATATATATTGTATATATATATATATATATATATATATATATATATATATACATATATATACACAATACAGATACAGAGATGCAAGCTTTGTTTAGTAACTATGTATGATTGCATTGTCCCTGTCAAATAAATAAATAAATAAATAACATTTGATTTATTTATTTATTAGTGAATTCTTCTTCTAATTTCTGTATTTTTTCTTTTAAAGAAAATTATAATTTATCAAATGAAAAAATACCCACAACAACAATTTTAACAAAACGCAAAACTATATAAAATAAAATTAGCCAGGAGGAAAAAAGTAAAATGTCATTATTCAGTCGCAGCTTCCCTTGCAACAATTTTTTACCTTTATTTCTATCTTTATCTGCTCACTTGTTAAAAGTACTGGTATCTTCAATTGCATAGAACTGCCATGTATTCACCATAACTTGATTTACCGTCATAGATTTCCCTTGCTCCCATGCTCCTTTGTGATTTGCTGTGGGCAGGGTCAGCTCTGTTTCTATGGCATCGCTTCCCTTAATCAAAGCGAGGTGGCGCCGACATTGTGACCGCGCCGTTCACCCTTGCTGAGCACTTGACTTGACAAATCCTTCCCTTCTCATTGTTTTATATGGCTGACTTAAGATCTTGTTAAATCCATGTCCTGCCCACAGCGGGTAGTGTCAAAAAGCATTCTGTCTGTGTGTGGGTTAGTCCAATCTTTTAGACCTGAGCACTAATACTCCTCTGGTGTATTACGTTCCTTAATGTTATTCAAGATTTTTTTTTAATTGATTGCTTGTGTTGATTTAAAGCATTTTTGGATTGTAAGTTGTTCTCCTTAAAATGTATACTTTGAATTGGGTCATTATGGCTACATTTATTTAATAGGGGTAGGCAATATTGACAAAAATAATAAATATCTTGACATTTTTTTGGAGTGACCTGTCAAGAAATTAGACATAAACCAATGCTATTCCTTAACACACAGAGAACACAATTCAACTTAGAATATGAAACGATACAGAAACGTAAGACTCTTTGTGTAGCTTGCAAGGGAAAAACCTCGGGCTGGGTCGCCAGGCTGGCGTAAATAGCCTGGCGACCCTCCTTGGTCTCACGACGTTTTTTCTCTTGCAGGTTGGTTCTAGTCACATTATGGATTTAGGCATAATAGGCGGGTCACATTCTCATTGGTTAACTTCACATCAAGGCACTTGTCTTTTACAACAGTCTTTCTTCCTTAGATATAAAGCATGGGTGTTTACCTAACTCCCCTGGGGTGCTACACTCCTCCCTAGGGTAAACATTCCTTTTGCCCTATCTTTACGCCACACAAACAAATACAGTTTTTCACATGCCATTTTCCTCTTAGACTAATGATGCAGATAATATACAAATATCGTCATATCACTATTATCACAGAAATATATTCATATATTCACATTTTATTACATGACCCCATATTAGAAATGTGTTAAAACAGAAGTTGAATCATTAGGCAGATGTGAGAAGTCTGTAGAATGAATCACAAGTGTTGTATTTTGAAGATATTTCATTATAAACAGTATACTCTATATTCACAATGTGCATATCTTCAAAAACAACATTTACAGTAACATCAACCTTTTTTTGTATTTTTTCTGAGTGTAGAAATCAGCTGAAAATTGCAGGGCAGCAAAGAATAGTGCTTACGTAGATATATATATATATATAGTTTGTAATTACACTCCACGCTATACCTTGCAACTATTGTGCCCAAGACTGCTGATGATTACAGTAAACAAATCAGAATGTGTAGCCTCTATAGGAGACAGCAAAAATGTACTCCCCTATCTCTTACTAGTTGTAATTTAATCAGTCCTTGAAATTGTTTATTTCAATATAGTGACGATCCAGAGAAGCAGCGAGAATGAGACTCCAGGCTGTGATTGTAATAAACCTTGGCAAAGACGTCATCAGTACAGTGGCACCGAGCTCATTTGAACATCTGCTTTGGGGAATATTCAAAATGGTGCATTATCTTCAGCTATACATTTGAGTGTTATGTGACTTTATATGTTTTGCCTCATCTCACTTTTGTCTGTTTGTTTTGCAGAGCTGTGTTGGTAGAAAACATTCCAGAAGATGTCCCGTTTGCAGACAACGGCACGTCCCACCTGCCGCTCTCACAGGGGCTGTACAGTCTCCTGGACCAGGCCATTCGTGTGGTGGAGATCGTGTCACCGCTGTGGCTCCTAAACTCCTCTGATTATGAGTCCAGCTTTCAGCCAGCTGCCAGACAGGTAATCATATAAACCCACCACACGGCTTTTACACGTTATAATTATCAGTGGATATTTATAGATAGTATATAACAGGTCAATCTTTTTAGCGTGGGGAAATACAAGAATTGTCTCTGGGGTTATTCTAGATCACAATGAGCTATTGTTGTTTTTTTTGCATTTTTGAAGGAATTTTGCTGGTAAAGACATAAAATTGTCAAGGCGTATGTGTGAATAGTCAGAAAATTCAGAGCAGTGCTTAGGCTGACCAATAGGAGGAGTGGTTGGGAAAATGTGTTGTTGTTTTTTTGTTTTGTTAGAGCATATTATTATTATTGTTAGAGCATAATATTATATTATTGTTAGAGCTCTACCTCCTGAGGAGACTCAGGTCTTTTGGAGTGACAGGGCCACTCCTGAAGACCTTCTACGACTCTGTGGTGGCATCAGCTCCTGTACGGTGTGGCCTGCTGGAGCAGCAGCATCACAGAGAGGGAGAGGAAGAAGCTGGACAAAGTCATCAAGAAGTCCAGCTCCATCCTGGGCTGTGCTCTGGACTCGGTGCAGGAGGTGGGGGACAGAAGGGTCCTGGCTAAATTCACATCTATGCTGGACCATGAGTGCCACCCCCTGCAGGACACTCTGTCCGCTCTGGAGAGCAGCTTCAGTGAGAGACTGATCCACCCTCGCTGTGTGAAGGAAAGGTTCCATAGGTCTTTCCTTCCTGCTGCTGGCAGACTTTATAACAAACACTGCTAGAACTGAACACGTGCAATATTTGACTGACTTAATCATGTGCAATACCGTCATATTCATGTGCAATATTGACTTAACCATGTGCAATTACTGTCATACTCACAAGCAATTAAGGCCATATTCATGTGTATATAACTGATGTAAATAAGAGTGTTTACTTACCGTATTAGTATTATTTAGTCTTATGCTAGCTATTTTTGCTTTACTTTATTTTATTATTATTTACTTTATTTTATTATTATTTTATTTTATTTTAATATTTTTATTTATTTTTCCTCCATTCCCTATTAAGATATGAGAGTTTTTTGTTTTGTTTATAAGAGTTCTTCTATTAACTAGCTAATTAGTTCTTCTTTTTTTTAAAACTTCCTATAAGTTATCTGTCCTTTCCCCCTGTATCTACTGCGTTGTAACACTGAAATTTCCCCATGTGTGGACAATAAAGGATTATCTTATCTTATCTTATCTTATAGAGAGGCATTCAAGAGAATATTTGAAGAGTTCATTTGCAAAAACAGTTATCTCTGTATTTAAAGTTTGTTAATTCTTTCTTCTTACATCTTCTACACATATTATTACTAACAATATAGTTGAGGGGATTTGCTTAAGATGGAATGAAACAGAACGTTATTTTTATTGTACTAAAATACATTTGACTTTTGAAACCACTAGAAAAAGAGTTTAATGCAAGCAAACATTTTTTTCATGAACCACTTTGTCCATATTTCCCTTTTCAGTTACAGCAATGTGGCATGTTACAATAGGAAGGGCATCTGGCGTGAAAGTCTGACAAATTACCTTTTGTCTTGTTTGCTATTCTCATCAAAATAGAGGGCGGTCAAGTGATATAAAAACATAATTTAGTATAGGTTTCAGATAACAGAGGTATGTTGAGCTTTGTCATAGAAAAAGATCTTGCCTGGAGCTTTGGCAGTCTGTGCGCTCGTACTCACAGTGACGTGCTTTTAAACAGTAGGATGTGTCAGAGGTAATGAAAGCCGGGAGTCACTGATTGAAAGTAATAGCTTCTTCTGATGAGATGAAACCTCCCATGTTATCCCTATGGGAAAACCGCAACATCGCTCAAATCACCACATTTTTACGCTTCACACTTTAACAAACTCCTCCTAGGGCAATTGTCCGATCAAACTCATATTTGGGGAAAATCATCTACACAAGCGGGGCATCAAAAGTTATCCATATTTTGATTCTAAGTGCTACGGTCTCTGTGTGGGGGACCCGCAAATAAATGTCACAAATGGGAAAACAGCGAAATCTCTAAAATGACCACGTTTTCACGCTTCACACTTTAACCAACTCCTCCCAGGGCGATTGCCCGATCAAGCTCATATTTGGGGAAATCATCTACACAAATGGGGCATCAAAAGTTATCCATATTTTGATTTTAAGTGCTACGGTCTCTGTGTGGCGGACCCGCAAATATATGTCACAAATGGGAAAAACGCCAAATCCTTGAAATGTTCACATTTATGCTTCACACTTTAATGAACTCCTCTGTGGGCAATAGCTCGATCAAGCTCATATTTGGGGAAAATAATCTACACAAGCGGAGCATCAAAAGTTATCCATATTTTTATTCCAAGTGTCACGGTCTCTGTGCGCTGAGCTGCGCATTTGACCGACATTTGTGTTCATTTGCACTGGTTAAGCACAGCTTTGTACATGTCCAATGTGTCGCTGTCTTAGTTCTTAGACAATTGCGTTAGCGCCAACTCTGTAAAATGCAGAGAGCAGAGTCGGAAGGCCGGCGGCCCGCGAGGGCCGTTGGATGCCGCTTAAGGCTTTAATTAGGCCCGAGCCCCAGCAGGGCGGAGGGCCTATTGCTCGCTGCAACGCTGCCTTCGGCAGCGTTGCAACTGTTCTGTTTGGTACCCCGTCGCCCCTGGCAAGTACAGTGAACTAGCCCATGCCGAAGGCATGGATCATGCATACTTACTCCTGCTATGACAGAAATAGTCAACAATTAGTGAATGGGCGTAGCCCATTCACTAATTGTTGACAACAGCAGCGCGAAGCGCTGCATTCCTCCAAAAACCCTCCTGGCATCGTCCCGTACGCGAGAATCCATGCCGCAGGCATGGGCCATGCTTGTATCTGCTCAAATCAATGGAAGTCTATGGGGAGTGGGCGGGGCATCCCGACGGAATAGGGAGTGACAAGCGCGTAAGCGCTCGTAATGATGATTCCACCCCATGGCGGCATCGGGAAGGCTTAGAGCTTTCAAACGATGTATAATTTGTTGTTATAGTGGAAACGGCTATATTGTTTTTGCTAAAAATATTATTATTATTATTAGGCCCGAGCCTGGTCGTCATCCCCATATAAAGCACTCATTTGCGCTAAGTAGCTCACGAATACGTTCCCCATCTCTTGCATGTTCCGTGCATATAAGCATGTAATGCAAAAATTTAACATTATTACTGTATAGAGGGCCAAAAACACAAAGTGGGCGGAGCCCACTCAAAATTATCGAAAGTACCCGTCAGTGACCAGGGACCCATACCATGAGGTAGGAAAGCGCGAGCGCTTTCCGAAAATGTATCGTTTATGATATTTGAAAAATGGGAAACATTGTTTTCGCATCGGAATATTATTCTTTCTTCTTCTTCTTCTTCTTCTTCTTCTTCTCGGGACCAACCCCCCTATTTTTCACCCAGTGAACATTGACGAAAAGTCACAAAAATGTTCACACCTCTAAAAATCGTGCCTCTCTACATTCTGGCTATTTCCCTTTTCTAAAATAAAAAAAATTGGCGCGTCAGCGCCCCCAAATGTACCAAAAATGCATTGAGAGATGGGAAATGACCCAAAAAAAATCTGATCGTAGAATCATGAAATTTGGCGCAGAGGTAGATGGTGACAAGAGAAGTAAAAAATATTATTACGGCAACGCCGTCCGCCCAACCAAATATCGGCCATATTGCTTCAAAAATGGCTAAACATGACTTCGGAGTTTTTCCAAACGTCGTACTTTTACGAACTCCTCCCAGGGCGTTGGCCCTAAAAAGCTGAAATTTGGTGAAAATGCTACTGAGGAGTGGGACATCAAAAGTTATCCAAATTACATTGATACCTCTCACGGTCTCTGTGCGGCGAAGCCGCAAACTGTAGCTAGAATTTCAGAAATCTCCCATATTTAAAATTTCTGCCGTTTGCGCAGATAAAGTCCGAATTGCGTCAAATTAGAATCAGTTGTTAAACTCTTTGCCCTAAACCTACTTGAAGTGAAATAAATTCATTTGGCGCCACAGCGCCCCCTACAGATTTTATATGGAGGTTAAATGTTTAGTTTTGCGAAATTATATGAAATTTGACACACAACTCAATTTTAGCATCCCCATCAAAAAAGTCAATGAGACCCATGTCATAATTGTTATGGCGTTGCCGTAACGATGACCGAAACCTTTCATGTTATTCCAATGGGGAAATCGCCAGAACATGTTTACACTTTAGACTTTCACAAACTCCTCCCAGGGCGTCAGCCCTATTAACCTGAAATTTGGTGAGACTCATCTTCAGGACCATCAAAAGTTATCCACATTTTCATTCAAAGAGTCACGGTGTCTGTGCGGCAAAGCCGCACATTTTGCCAAGAATTCAAAATAAAATAGCTTTTTGATGGTAAAACAAAGGGGAGAAGATGTGACAGCGTCACAGATTCAGCAGTAGGCGTAATAAAAGGACAATTGGGGCGCGTTAGCGCCCCCTCCTCTTGCGGCGTGGCGGCGGTGTGGCGGCGGCGTGGCGAGGGCCGATCATTGCCGCTTGCGGCTATATTTATTATTATTTGTCTTGTTCTTCATCGCTTTGAACTCTAATTTGACCCCCTGAACATGCTCAAAAACTCACCAAACTTTGCCCAAAATTCAGAATCGGCGAAAAATTTTGTTTTTTCTGGGCCATTTTTTTTTCCGTTAAAAAATGGCGCGACAGCGCCACCGACAAAAGTCAAAATACATTGCGCCTATGGGAGACGCCCCGAGGTCAACTTTGTCGTAGAGCTACGAAATTCGGAACACACATTCCTCTCGTGAGGACAACAAAAATATATTATTGTGGCCACGCCCCCAGATTTACCCTATGGCCGCCATCTTCCTTTGAAAATGAAAACACGCTGTGTTAGCCATTTTGTTCACGTCAAACTTTGACAAACTCCTCCTAGGGCGTTTTGCCCACCGACTTCAAAATCGGCGGACGTCCTCTGGACAAGTGGGGCATCTAAAGTTATCCAATTTTTTGAGATACCTTTTACGGTCTGTGTGCGGCGCAGCCGCAAAGTTGGACAACTTATTTTGGAATATTGCAGATCTAAAAATTGCTCCCATTTGATCAAAACAAGTCAGATTAGGACCAAATTTGAATCAGTTGTTAAACTTTCTAGTTTGGACCAGTTTAGGCTGACAAAATTGAAATGGCCGCGATAGCGCCCCCTACAGAGTGACCTTTAAATTAACATTGAAGGTCAAAAATTAGTTTTACCAAAATTGTCTAAACTTTACCCAAAATTCTATTTTGCCGTCCCGATCACAAAAGCCAATCAGACAAATGCCTTAATTTTTACGGCGTAGTCGTAGCGATGACAGAAACATCCCATGTTATCCCTATGGGAAAATCACAAAATCTCTCAAATTACCACATTTTTATGTTTCACACTTTAACGAACTCCTCCTAGTGCGTTTTGCCCACCAACCTCAAAATCGGTGTACGTCCTCTAGACAAGTGGGGTATCTAAAGTTATCCAAATTTTAAGGATAACTTTTACGGTCTCTGTGCGACGGAGCCGCAAACGTTTCCCAGAATTCTGACTATTTGGCCTTCAGAGTAGCCTATAAACAATAGAGTTTTTCCAAATGGCATGATATTTTGCACAAAATTCTAATTTGCCATCCTGATCATACAAGTATGAGAGCCAAAGTCATATTTTGTACGGCGTAACCGTAGCGATGACAGAAACATCCCATGTTATCCTTATGAGAAAATCGTAGAATCGCTCAAATCACCACATTTTTACGCTTCACACTTTAACGAACTCCTCCTAGGGCGATTGTCCGATCAAACTCATATTTGGGGAAAATCATCTACACAAGCGGGGCATCAAAACTTATCCATATTTTTATTCCAAGTGCTACAGTCTCTGTGCGGCGGACCCGCACATTTGACCGACATTTGTGTTTATTTCCACTGGTTTGGCCATGTCCAATGTGTCGCCGTCTGTCAAGTTCTTTTTTAATTCAACACAATAAGGGCGCCATCTTTATCAAGTCGAAAGCGCAGAGTCGGAAGGCCGGCGGCCCGCGAGGGCCGTTGGATGCCGCTTGCGGCTTTAATTATTTTTATTTTTCTTGTTCTTCTTCAGCGCTTTGAACTCTAATTTGACCCCCTGAACATGCTCAAAAACTCACCAAACTTTGCCCAAAATTCAGAATCGGCGAAAAATTTTGTTTTTTCTGGGCCATTTTTTTTTTTCGTTAAAAAATGGCGCGACAGCGCCACCAACAAAAGTCAAAATACATTGCGCCTATGGGAGACGCCCCGAGGTCAACTTTGTCGTAGAGCTACCAAATTCGGGACACGCATTCCTCTTGTGAGGACAAAAAAAAAATATTACTGTGGCCACGCCCCCAGACTTACCCAATGCCCGCCATCTTCCTTTGAAAATGAAAACAAGCTGTGTTAGCCATTTTGTTCACGTCAAACTTTGACAAACTCCTCCTAGGGCGTTTTGCCCACCGACTTCAAAATCGGCGTACGTCCTCTGAACAAGTGGGGCATCTAAAGTTATCACATTTTTTGAGATACCTTTTACGGTCTGTGTGCGGCGCAGCCGCAAAGTTGGACAACTTATTTTGGAATATTGCAGATCTAGAAATTGCTCCCATTTGATCAAAACCAGTCCGATTAGGACCAAATTTGAATCAGTTGTTCAACTTTCTAGTTTGGACCAGTTTAGGCTGACAAAATTGAAATGGCCGCGATAGCGCCCCCTACAGAGTGACCTTTAAATTAACATTGAAGGTCAAAAATTAGTTTTACCAAAATTGTCTAAACTTTACCCAAAATTCTATTTTGCCGTCCCGATCACAAAAGCCAATCACAAAAATGCCTAAATTTTTACGGCGTAGTCGTAGCGATGACAGAAACCTCCCATGTTATCCCTATGGGAAAACCACAAAATCTCTCAAATTACCACATTTTTATGTTTTACACTTTAACGAACTCCTCCTAGTGCGTTTTGCCCACCAACCTCAAAATCTGTGTACGTCCTCTAGACAAGTGGGGCATCTAAAGTTATCCAAATTTTAAGGATAACTTTTACGGTCTCTGTGCGACGGAGCCGCAAACGTTTCCCTGAATTCTGACTATTTGGCCTTCAGAGTGGCCTATAAACAATAGAGTTTTTCCAAATGACATGACATTTTGCACTAAATTCTAATTTGCCATCCTGATCATACAAGTATGAGAGCCAAAGTCATATTTTGTACGGCGTAACCGTAGCGATGACAGAAACATCCCATGTTATCCTTATGGGAAAATCGCTAAATCGCTCAAATCACCACATTTTTACGCTTCACACTTTAACAAATTCCTCCTAGGGCGATTGGCCGATCAAACTCATATTTGGGGAAAATCATCTACACAAACGGGGCATCAAAAGTTATCCATATTTTGATTTTAAGTGGTACGGTCTCTGTGCCGTGGAGCTGCAAATATACTGTCACAAATGGGAAAAACGCCAAATCCTTGAAATGTTCACATTTACGCTTCACACTTTAACAAACTCCTCCTAGTGCGTTTGGCCCACCGACCTCAAAATCGGTGTACCTCCTCTAGACAAGTGGGGCATCTAAAGTTATTCAAATTTTATGGATAACATTTACGGTCTCTGTGCAGCTGAGCCGCAAACTTTTCGCAGAATTTGGACTATTTGGCCTTCAGAGTGGCCTATAAACAAGAGTTTTTCCAAATAACATGACATTTTGCACACAATTCTCATTTGCCATCCCCAAATTAAAAGTATGGGAGCCAAAGTAATATTTGGTAAAGCGTAGCCGTAGCGATGACAGAAACATCCCATGTTATCCCTATGGGGAAACCGCAAAATCTCTAAAATGACCACATTTTTACGCTTCACACTTTAACAAACTCCTCCTAGGGCAAAAGCCCGATCAAGTTCATATTTGGGGAATATCATCTACACAAGCGGGGCATCAAAACCTATCCATATTTTGATTCTAAGTGCTACAGTCTCTGTGTGGCGGACCCGCAAATATATGTCAGAAATGGGAAACAGCGAAATCTCTAAAATGACCACATTTTTACGCTTCACACTTTAACAAACTCCTCCTAGGGCGATTGTCCGATCAAACTCATATTTGGGGAAAATCATCTCCACAAGCGGGGCATCAAAAGTTATTCATATTTATATTCTAAGTGGTACAGTCTTTGTGTGGCGGACCCGCAAATAGATGTCACCAATGGGAAAACAGCGAAATCTCTAAAATGTTCACATTTATGCTTCACACTTTAACAAACTCCTCCGTGGGCAATAGCTCGATCAAGCTTAACTTTTGGGAATATCATCTACACAAGCGGAGCATCAAAAGTTATCCATATTTTTATTCCAAGTGCTACGGTCTCTGTGCGGCGGAGCAGCAAATTTGACTGACACTTGTGTTCATTTGCACTGGATTGGCCATGTCCAATGTGTCGCCGTCTGTCAAGTTCTTTTTTAATTCAACACACAATAAGGGCGCCATCTTTATCAAGTCGAAAGTGCAGAGTCGGAAGGCCGGCGGCCCGCGAGGGCCGTTGGATGCCGCTTGCGGCTTTAATTCTCTCTACTTCTTCTGTCTTGTTCATTTTATCTGTATATTAATGTGTATTGTACGTGTTGTCCCCCCTGTCTGTAAATACCCCCCCCTTTTTTATTATGTTCAGCGTCTTTGGGTCACTGAAAAGCGCTATATAAATAAAAGTTATTATTATTATTATTATTAGTAGTACAAATCACAGCTTTGCCATGTACCGCACAGTGTTTACAAAGTTAATAAAGCAGTACATTACATATTTTCATTCATTCATTTTGTACTCTAACCACCACGACCATCTTTTTGGAGCTCTACGTGCAGATTGATAAGTTCAATGTGATACTGTAGAACATTCCAGGGAAAGCTATGAAATCTCTATGGAGACATGCAGGTGGCAGTAAAGTCATAATGTTATGATACCAGACAACCAATCTCAATCTTCTATACCAGAGGTGGGCAATTATTTGCCTCCGAGGGCCATATTCGAATCCAGGCAAGTAGCCGAGGTCCGGCACGCGATCATTGGTGTGAAAAAAAAATCCCAAAAATTAAATATCAAATAAGAAATATCACTTTTCTGTCAAATATAGGCTATTGAATCCATTAATTAATTCATTTCACGTCATATTTATTGAGGATACAAGTGCAGACAGATGCCTGAGGGCAAAAAAGAAAAAAAGAAAATTAAATATATTTTTTTATATTACTTGGACAAGCTTGGTAGGCCGGATTGAAAGGCTCTCCGGGCCGTAGTTTGCCCACCCCTATACCAATCATTTCACAGCCTCCTAAGAACAGCCTGTCTTTTCTGTTTATTGTGTGCTTTTGCTTCATTTTATTTACCATTGTTGCTGTTGTTTCAGGGCAGAGCTTTACTGTCCAGGCTCCAGGGACTCAAAGCCAGAGGAATTCAGCTGAGGATCTCCAGTGAGATGATTGACTCGAGTGAGCTGACATCTCTGGGTAGACATTGTGAGTGCTCCTTGTCTAGATCTGCACTGTACTACTCTCCTGATATTACTGTCACAGATCTTCCGCTGAATAAATGTTTCATTACACATTTGCAGATGCTGATGTACACTATGTGAACATGACAGCACTCACCAAGGGTCACCTTCGCTCGTCCTTCTGGGTCATCGACAACAAGCACTTCTACTTGGGCAGCGCAACCATGGACTGGAGATCACTGGCCACGGTATCAGATATCCCCTTCAATAAGCAACACATGCTTCATCAACAACTCCATAGACATTTAATACCTGTGTGTACTGTAGCCTACATGTGTAGGCACAGGAATACTATCCACTTTGTATAGGTCTTTCTGTTTACATTATGCTTCTTGAAACAATAACAAAAATAATTTATGAAAAAAAAAACACATGTATATATATGTATTCTTTATTATTATTCATGCTGTGAATTCAGTATTTAGAATAGTAAAAAATACATTCAGGCATGATTAAATAAAGTGTCAAGCAAGGCAAAAATGATGAGCACTTAAGATCAAATACATGCAACTGCATTTCAACACTTTTAAAAAGAAAGAGACAGACCTCCCGTCTCTCTCTACTCCCTGCTGTTGCCGTAACGATGGAGAAGCTTCATAAAACTGTTAGCAACAAACGATGAACGACTGAATCCTAGTAAATAGCTAGATCTGTATTGCATGATGCTTTTGCTTTACAAGGTAATTGAGTTTATGTGCGTGGCCTTGCTTTACTTTCTGTGTCTAGAGAAAGGAACTGGGTCTTGTGGTGTACAACTGCAGCTGTTTGGCCTTGGATCTCCATAAATTGTTCAGCTTGTACTGGGGACTTCAGTACAAAGATTTCATCCCTACCTTCTGGTCCAAGCGGCTCTTTGCCCTCTTCAACAGGGACCAGGCGCTCGAGCTGACACTGAACAGCACCAAGGCTCAGGCCTATGTCTCTGTAAGTCACAGTTATGTTCTTTTCGATTAACAGTTAGTAATTGAATACACTACCTTGATGTCGGTGTAATCCCTCATTCGTCCAGGCGTGTTCCATAGTAGAAAAAGCTTCAGTTGTAGTCATCTGGACTCAGTTTGAAAAAAATTGTAGTTTGAAAAAAGTTGTTTGAAAAAGGTTGTAGTCATCTGGACTCAGTTTCGAATCTGTAGCCAGGAAACTAGCAGACAACAGGAATCACTTGAGGTTCAATCTTAGATGCAGACAGAACAACATGATCCCGAAGAGCCTGCAGATCAAATCACCGGTCAGAGGACACAGAGCAGAGAAGATTTGGAGAAGGAGCCTTATGCAGATGCTCAGTGAAAGGATCCAGGAAAACAACGTCAGAATTGATAAATTGAAAGACAGAACAGGAACTTTACAGGAGAAATTAACCAGCATACTCCCTGAAGAAGCTTTCAAAAGAGTGCTGGATTTTACACAGACAGCACAAGAAGCACAGCACAGGAAGAGCAAAGAACGCCAAATCAAGATGTTCAACATTCTTTTGAACAAAAAGAATGCAGGTGAGGTCGAGCTAGACATTAGGACTGAGACAGACAAATTAGCGACCAGCAAAAACAATTGGATTAAGAACCTATCAGATCGTGTTCTGACACAGGCAGAAAAGGAGGTGCTCTCTAAAGGTCTCAACTTTTCTGTCACCTCTAAACACATCCCTACAGAGGACTACATCACAGCCACTGAAACGGCAATTAGGAACAACAAAATGACTGAATCGGAGGCTGCAGACCTGAGGTTACGTGTCACAGCGACCCTGAAGAGTGCCAAACCACCGCCTTCAAATATCACAGCTGAAGAGAGGAAAGCACTTTCAGCACTAGAAAAAGATCATAGCATCAACATCCTCCCAGCAGACAAGGGACGTTGCACTGTGATTCTCAACGCAGCTGATTACGAAGCCAAAGTCCACACCCTCCTCGAGGACACGACCACATACGAGCGCTTGAAAAGAGATCCGACCAGTGGCTACAAGAAGAAAGTGATAGACTGTTTACAAAGGCTGGAAAAAGAGGAAGCGATAGACCGGCCTCTGTATTACAGACTGTATCCTGGTGAAGCCATGCCTTGCATTTATGACCTTCCAAAAATACACAAAAAGGATGTTCCACTCAGACCCATAGTGTGCAGCACAGATTCCATCACTTACAATGTGGCCAAGCATTTAACAACTATATTGGCTCCGCTTGTGGGGAATTCGGAACATCATGTGGAAAACACGCACAACTTTGTGGATAAAGTGAAACATCTCCAACTGGACCCAGATGACCTCATGGTTTCATATGATGTTGTGTCCCTGTTCACCTGCATCCCGACCTCTGATGCAGTAGCAGCAGTGAGGATCAGACTGCAGGAAGACACCACCCTACAGGAAAGGACCAAACTGACACCTGAACACATATGCAAACTGTTGGACATCTGTCTGAACACCACCTACTTTCAATTCCGGGGACAATTTTACAGACAGATTCATGGCTGTGCCATGGGCTCGCCCGTCTCTCCCATAGTGGCCAACCTGTACATGGAGCACTTTGAGAAGAAGGCACTGGCCTCATTCTCAGGCATAGCCCCAAAACTGTGGCTTCGCTGTGTCGATGATACTTTTGTAACAATCAAGAAACAAGAGCTGGAAACCTTCTCTGATCACATCAATGCTGTGGACCCACATATCAGGTTTACAAGAGAAGACGCTAAGGAGAATCGCTTGGCCTTTCTTGATTGTGCCACGATCAGAGGAGAGGACGGGAAACTCCAAATAGAAGTATATAGGAAACCTACACACACGGACCAGTATCTGCTCTTTGGTTCCAACCACCCACTACAGCACAAGCTGGGAGTGATCAGAACCTTACAACACAGAGCTCAAGGTGTGCCCACCAGCTCAGAGGGCAAGAAGAAAGAGGAAAAACATGTCCGTAATGCCCTCTCAGCCTGTGGTTACCCCGCTTGGGCTCTCAACAGAGTGAAGAGAACCAAGAAGCAGGACAAAAGTGAAACTGAACAGAGAAGGAAGGGTGTTTCTATCCCTTATGTGTCTGGCCTCTCGGAAAAACTGCAGAGAATTTTTAGACAACACGAAGTCCCTGTTTATTTTAAACCAGGAAACACTTTAAGACAAAAACTGGTTCACCCTAAGGACAAGTTGCCGACTCAAAAACAGAGCAATGTAGTTTATTCGATCCAATGCAGTGAAGAAAGCTGTAAAGAACGGTACATAGGTGAGACGAAAGAGCCTCTACACAAGAGGCTTTATCAGCACAGAAGAAATACAAGTTCAGGACCTCAGAGTGCCGTGCATCTCCATCTTGAAGCCTCTAATCACTCGTTTGAAGACGGTGAGGTGAAGGTTTTAAGCAGGGAGAAAAGATGGTTTGAAAGAGGAGTCAAGGAAGCTATTTTTGTTAAAAAAGAAAGACCTTCTCTAAACAGAAATGGAGGGCTAAGATTCAATCTTCCTGGTATCTATAATGGAATACTGAACCCCTGGAAAGGTAGAGGACCAGGACCAGGACATTTAGATGCTAATCAGGTACTCAGGGTGGTTGAGCCAGGGTCTCACAAAGACAAAGAGGATTCTAATAGACCATTAAAATTCTGAATAGGCTCGGTAGATACAAGGGGGGAGTTTCTGTTGAAACAAACAACTCTTTCTACTTCAGGAAGGCTCCTCCCAATGGGCGGGTCTTACCACAGAACAGTATTAATATCGGAGTTCTCGACCTAAATTCTTTTATTGACAATGACTCTTGGATGAGAGTCGAAACGTCTATTTTTTCAAACTGAGTCCAGATGACTACAACTGAAGCTTTTTCTACTACACTACCTTGATGAAGATTATGCTTTTTTCATGAAGTATTAAACTACTGCATACGTAGCTCTGAACTGAGTGGAATAGTTGCATTTAAGCCCTTTTGCAGTGAATGCTTTGATGCATACACTTTCTGTTGTAATGCAGACAACAATTAAGGTGAAGACATTGATGAATTAAATCAACTAAACTATTTGAATAGATATATATAATAGAGGTGTACATTTTCCTAGTCATTGCCAGGTTTACCTAATAAGTGGGTTTTAATCTAGAACAACAACAAAAATTGTATACGTTTTCTGCTGTATACTAGTGTTTTATATGTATATCAGTTTATATGGTGTTTCCAACCAAAGTTTATGTATGCAGCAGCACACACACTTTCTCAAGTGTTCCAGAGTTGACAACTTGGATGAGGAGAACATTATTCACACACCGGTTCTCCTCAGGACACTGTGTCTTTGACTGTCACTGTTTCTCCGGGGATGAGTAATAGTGTTGTCTGAGATCTGCAAGAGCATGTTGTTCACTTGACTGGACTGTCCATCTTCCCTTGACTGATGTTAATCCAAATACACACATACTCCACAATGTACAGTACATCTGCTGCTGCTGATCGAGCTGGTTCTGACATGAACACTATTTCATACACTTTCTAGTAAGGTAACTTTATATTACCTGTTTCAAAGACATAGGGCAGTGCGATATAACAATACAATGATTCTACCAATTCGGACAGATTTGTAATTATGTGATTCAGGGCTTTTCTTTGTAATGCAGCTCCATGCTCAAACACAGATAAAACTTCTTTCGGTCAACCTAGTATGTCCCCTGATGCTTTGAGTGAATGGCATGTACTTTGTGAGGTATAAACTTGCTGTAACAGAGTTTTAGTTACCTCTTAAGGCAATATAAAGCTACTAAGTGTGATCACAAAGACATAAAAGGTTGTGCTTTGGCGAGAACTCCCTTGATATCTGGGAATCTGATTGGGACATTCCTAGTTAAATACAATAAACAAAAGGGGTATCACATTGTCATTGTATTTTCCCATGTGTACTTTTGTGCTGACAGACTTCCCCAGATGTTTTCATCCCCAAACATCGCAGCAGTGACTTGGAAGCCATCAGCCGAGTCATACTGGAAGCCCGACGGTTCATATACATCTCCATCCCTGATTATCTCCCGCTCTTTGGCATGACCAGTAACAGGTAAATACTTTCTTTTTATCGAGTAGTTTTGTTACTGTTGCTTTATTTTTCCATTTGGATGCGTCGACACAATTTCTTTCCCCCTGTCTCTGCGAAGGTACTGGTCCCGTATCGATGGCTTTATCCGTGAGGCTCTGCTGTTGAGGAAGGTCCGTGTCCGTCTGTTGATAAGTTGTTGGGAAAATACTCATCCTCTCATGTTCAACTTCATCTGGTCTCTGAAGAGCCTGTGTATGGAGCAGGTCAACTGCTCTCTTGAAGCTGTTAGTGCACTCTATTTTCTCTATGTTTTGTATTCATGAGTTACCTTGTGCTGTACTTGTATTACCGCCTCATCTATGTCTGTGTTATGTGTGTAGAAGTTCTTCAGACCAAGAGTGTTGAGCGATGGCAACATTCAAGGCATAAACCACAACAGATTTATGGTGACTGACAGGGCCATGTATTTAGGTAAGGGGGAAGAGTTACATTAAGTCTTTGACATTTTATGGTCGAAGCAAGTTTTTCCATTTAACTCATTGTAATGCCACACAAGATTTGTTTTTTTTCCATTGAACAGTTCAAGAAACTGTTACACAAGGGTAAAACTAAATCATTCCTATATGAAATGTGATGTATAAGCCCTCCCTGTCTTAATGTGGAATGGAAATAGGTTATAGGGTGTTTCTATCTGAATGTATAAATTATTAAGGGCCTGTGACTGGGACTCTATATTGCAGCCCACTGTACATGTTGGCGTCAAGACTTAATTTAAACGGTGAATGAATGTTTTGTATTTATTCAGATGTTGCTGTGTTTTTCCAGGTAATCTTGACTGGGTGGGTAATGAGTTTTCCTACAATGCCGGAGCAGGTTTAGTCATCAGTCAGCCGGATGATGAAGACGACAGGAACTCTTCAGTGGTCGACCAGTTACGAATGGCCTTTGAGAGGGACTGGTTTTCCCATCACACCCACTCGCTACAAGCCAATAAAAACCCCATTTGCAGCAAGCAGCGGACAAACAGGCTGGCCCCAATTAAATCATCACATCATGGCAATATCAATGATGAGAAGCCCGCTCCGATTAGAAAAAAGGAGGAGGGGTCTATAACAAGACACTATGATGACAAACTGCAGAAGAATACTCACCAAGATGCAACAGGTGGACTTGTTATCGAGAATTACCAAGAACGAGGACAAATCAAAACCAGTCACCATGACAACAAGAAACTACACATGAATGTCAATGATCAGGACAGTGAAGGAGATGCTGCTAGTCAAACAGCAGAAAGCAGTGGCAGCAAGGAAATCTGTAACCTGCCTCTGTGACCACAAATCAGAACGGTCGCTCTTCCTTTACATTGAAGTATATTTGGACAAGCTCTTTGTAGCATTTTCTTATTCATATTTTATATTTTTTAAAAGGTCAGCGGTTTGACAAATGTCTTCAGATAAAATATTGTGTAATTGAGGAGATCTCAGGTAGGATTACAATGTCTCCTCAAGAGTTAAGCACTTTTAATGGACAGTCATAAACTTACAAATGTGTTTTCTTTTTAACAAACTTGCAATTTATTGTTTGGTAAGTTGTCACACTGAATAGTGGCCTAGTTATAATTGCTTTATTACAATTAGGGATGTCACAATATCCAATTTTTGTTTTACATATCAAGAGAAATATATCAACTTCATAATTATTAACATTTATTAACATTGCAAACAAATAACAGTGAAATGTTTACTTAACTGTCTTAATTGCTCAATATGTGACAATCTTTATGAAATCAAAGAGCATGTCGCATTGATGCTTACCTTTGTTTAATTTTGCTGAAATTATCACAGTTATTATTTTAGAGTTCTTGCTAATTATTATTTAGTTATGTAATCATGATTAACTGTTAACCAAAATCTCTTGACATCCCTAATTACAATAACAGCTATTGCTGGGGTTACTAACTAGAGACTTGAAGGTCCAAATTGCTACACTTTATTTGAACCAAGATCTAAAAAAAAAGAAAAGAATATAAGAGCAAGTTTGTGTACATTATATACAATCTAATTAGATCAATTCTTTGATTCTGTATACTGGCTCAAATGGCCTTTCTGTCATTTCACTTATATATTGTGAATGACATTTGAGAGGTGGTTTACAATCATTGATCCAATTGGATCCAATTGATCCATTGGTCTCACCAGTAATAGTGGATCTCAGATTATGAGTTTAGATAAAGGTCATACCTTTTTCTGTAAATTCTATTTGTACTTGAAATGATAAGGGGCTCTTGTAAATAGTTCATATACACCCCATAGCTTCACATATTTTACAACCCTTTACATTACTTGACTGAGTCCTTCACATACACAGTTCAGTTCTTATGGTAGATTCACTGCTGTAGTGGTTTTGATCATTATTACAATTAAAAGCAGTTCTGTTCTTTCTGTGCTATTGTATTCCAAAGGGATATATACTGTCCTACTGAAACATGCACACAATTTGCTAATGGCTACTAAAAATCTTATTGAGTGTTAAATTGTGTCTTCTATAGAGTGTTGTTGTGTACATGTTTGTTTAACACAAACCATCAGCATACACATTCATCTACAGGCAAATATACAGCTACATTCAAAACTGACCTGCCCTACATAACATAAAACATGGAAGAGTATCAATGATAGGATTGCTATAATTGCCCTAATGTTAATGTTATAACCTACAAAACAAATAAGGAGCAGTTTGCATAGGCCTGGGGTCTGCTCAGAGCCAAATCAATACAATGAATTTTTAACAGGTTGACACTAACTGCAATTCAACCTCAAGGACATGACTTATACCTCCTTTAAGTTTAAGTTTAGTTTATATTATCTTTTATGCCTTGTCACGATTGGGTGTACGCATCCTCTTTTACTTAAACGCATGTAAAATACATAGTGGAAAAAAAACTAGCCAATATTGAGAAAATTGTGGCCTGGTAACAAAAAAAAAACATTCCAAGAAACATCTTAAAATGAAATACACAAAGTGTAACACTTAAAACAAACACATTTGGTTTTCAAGGCTATGGTAAGCTTGTCTCATGAGAGATTATGTGTTGCTTTTAACTGTTCATTTTGTTTTTGGGATGGTGAGTGTGCGCACTCCTTGACTGTGTCAGAATCCTGCCATCTTGTGGATGTTATAAAAGTTGCACTTCTGCCAGTGGCGCAAAATATACTATACTACAGCACGGCTAACTTGTATCTTATGTTTTAATTTTGTGAAAGTTCAGAATCAGATCAAGATATCCTAATTTATGTATTTGGTCTGAAACGGTGTGTTGGCTTGTGCCCTGTCCTGACATGAATGACAGAGAGCTGCTATTGTAAAGCATACACAGAGTTCTGTGAATGACTGTTGCACTAAATGCACACTGTATATGCGTGTACTTGTCGCTGACCTTTATAGAGTCTATGGCATGAGAGTTGCTTGCATGCCATGCCTAAACTCTGCACAGTTTTCGCCTTTTTAGAGATTACAACAATATTTACCTTTGTATAAATTCAAAGGGAATGTATATTTACTTAATACATTGATAATGCACACATTTGAAATATACAATTACGTTTTTACTATTAATAAAAATGTGTATCCTGCTGATTTTGTTTGTGGCCATAAGATGTGACTCCTGGTAAGGCATCATTGTGATTGTTTGTTATTTATTTGTTTATTTAAGTTCATATTGAACTGTGAGTACCGAGTTGAACTACGGTAGTTACAACATTATTAAGTAAAACACTCAAAATCAATGTGCAGACACATAAAGACCCTTATAATGTCCAAATACCCAATACCGTCCAGTTTGCTGTTTGGCGTTATTACGTACGTACGTAATTACGCTCCGCCGCCGTCCCGAAAGGTTGACGTAACTGTATCCATGGTAACTGATTAGGCGTCAGCTCCCGTTAAACTCATGAGTGCGCACTTCTGACCGATCAGACGCTGCCTTCAAAAAGACTCTCGCAGACTGTAAAGATGGACTAAGTGCTGCTTTGACAGATCTGTGCAGGATGAAGCGTCGAGCTCGAACTGGACACGACCGACTGAACAACACCGTGTGAGCGCTGTTGTTGTTGTTGTTGTTGTTGTTGTTGTTGTTGTTGTTGTCCTGCAGCAGCCAACATGGCTGAGGATGACAGCGAGTGGGTTTTAGAGAGCATTGTCGGATACCTGGGAAGCCCCGAGTGGGTCATTCCTGTCTCTGACTTCATGGAGAACAAATGCACAGGTAAACGGCTCATTCACGCTATAATAATATATATAATATAAACAGCCTGACTCTGCAGCAGTGGCACTTAGCTTCTGGGCTAACCATGCTAACACTAGCTCAGGTTCTGGCGTCGATGAAACTAAAAGTTCAAACTCGTTGGGTTTGCATTTTGGAATCATGCACATTTATTAGATTTTAGACAACTTAGTTTAGATAACTATGATGAACATCAATCCAACTGTTGAAAAAATAGTTCACATCACTTGCGTAACGTTTTTGTTACAGTTTTTGATGACGAAGACGAAAATAAATTGTCATACACTGAAATCCATCAGCAATATAAAAACCTTGTGAGTACCTAATTTGATCAGACTAACGAGTGAAGTTACATTTGTACCACTGCCTTTTGTTTGCTTTCTTCATTGAGTCTTTTGTGCACTTATGAATTTGGCCTTTGTAGGTGGAGAAATTGCTTGAGAATTATATGCAGGAAGTTGGAATTAATGAGCAGCAGTTTCTGGATGCATGTAGCTCCCCCTTTGCCAAGTCCAAAACTTTGCAGGTACAGTATCATTTATTCCTCCATCCGGCCTCACCAATCAGACCTGAACGCACAAACACTCTGCTGCATACATTTATTTAAGAAGGAAAATGAAGACTACTAGGCCGCTTGAGGCCATTCAGATACATTTACAGACAGACAATGACATTTCTTTCACAAAATATACACATTTCTTGTGCCTTTTTTGTGGAACTATTTCTCTGAGTCATAAAACCTCTTCTCTCATCACAGGGCATGAAATTTGTGCATTTGTGCATTTGACACCTGTATATCTAGTGTAAATATCAAATTAGCCGTATTTCCAAATCAAATCCTAAATGTTAAAAATGTATATGTACATTCTCATTTGTTTGGAAGTGCTTGAATTGGGGGTGGGACAAGGAACAATGACAATGAGAAGATTTAGACATCAATATATTAATTCTGCTTATATTATTTCTATTTATGACCACTTTTATATCATAACATATATTCTACTATGCATTATTTTCACACAAATCATTGTTATGATAGATGCATTAAAAAAACTAAAACAAAAAACCATCCCCCGGTCATTCTTCAGAGTCTAGTGGCATTTTAATAATGTCTCATCTCCAGCATGAATTTTATGCAGTTTTATGCAGTTTTAAGATGACTAAAACTAGATATCCAATTGGTCCAAATAGGTCTATTATAATATTTTATAGATTATATATATAATATTTACAGAAGTAAATTCAAAATATTTAACAAACATTTGCATATTAAGAAAAGAAAACTGGTAAAACATAAATAGAAGTGATTTTCTTTACAGATCGTTTTTCAACCTGTTTTGGCAACTGATGACTTCCAGATGTTCCGATCACTAATGGTGCAGAAAAACATGGAGCTTCAGCTCCAAGCTCTGAGGGTCATGAAGGAGCGGAATGGTACGTTTAATTAACACAATCAATAAAAGGAATATGGCTCAGTCTGGTGTTTGTGCACAGGAGAGCTTCCCCAGTGTCTGACACATGGAGCAGATGTGATGAGTGAACTGCAGCAGCAGGAGATGACGATTCTTCACCAGGTTCTAGAGTATGTGCCATTTTAGTATTAAGAATGCTATGGATGTATTATTTTAACCATGCAAATGTAATTGTTTACATTTATTTTAGTATTTACTGGATTTGCTCTTTGTGTAGTGTGCCCTGATGTAGATGCAGGTAGATGATGTTACGTCGTAGTGTTTAAAATGTAATCTTTTCCCCGCTTGGTGCTCAGTGTTACGGTCTGTGTCCAGCATCACTTCTAAAAGCTCCCTGGCGGCTGCTTCTTCTCTCTAATGGGATTTGGTTAGCAGCAAGGCCAAGTAGAACACACTGAGTCTAATGGGACCGTCTGTAAGCTCCTTAGGGTTCAGCTAATTTAGGCTGAAGAGGAATGACACTGAGCAAGCAACTGAGAAAAATAGTATTTTTATCCCCTTTGTCTTGACAGCTAACCCTAACCAGATTTAAGCTTGTTAGAACAGGAAATTTAACACAAGCACTGCTAGTTTATAATCAGTAATTCTACATTGGAGCTTTAGATCTGAGGGTGGCGCACTTGAAAAAGCTGGCAAAACATGACCCAGGATCTTATTGGTCAATATTAATTTTTCATTTGGAACTTTTTGGCTAAATTAGTAATATATTTATGTGCAACATGAGCATATATGTTGCAATGTACAAATCATATGCTATTTTCATATCTCAACTCTACAATAAACACAAAAGTGTGTGAATCATGACTGATAAGCCAACATCTCTTTCAGTCTTTATTGTGTCCATGAGCCATCTGTAAATAACATGAATTACAAAGCTTTACTCTTCATCTCTTCAGAAAGTCAAAGGAGGAGTATGAAGAGGAGATGTCCATCAGGATGCTGCTAGATGAAGAGAATGGTCCCACATTCAGCACCTGCTCGGATAAACCACAGAGAGAGAGCAGTGAAGTGCAAATGGAAGCTTCCACTTCGAGCCAACAAGACACTATTGCCAAGGTAAGTCAAAGTATTGTGCCCCAGTAAACCTTAAAACTGAATTCATTATATATTGCTATTCTTAGTGCTAGTGTGCCTTTGTTTTCTTAACAAATGCCCAATTTCTAAATGTATGATTAATTCTGCCCAGGAAAAGGCTGAGGAGTCGGACATTGGCATTAATGGTCACTTTGACCCAGAAGTGAATGGAAACACTGCCTCTGAATCTACTCTGGTAACGCAACAATAGAAATATTTTAAAAATACTCTATTCATACCTTTCAAGTGATGTCATCAACATTCTTTGGGGGGGACGTTAACTGGGGGCACTGCTCTGTCTTAAGCCCTGTTACTTTGACAGGTGAGCTGCTTGTGCTGTTAGGCCTGGTGCACAGACTGCACACATGCAATCACCTAAACAGCCTTATGAAATGTCTTGTTTACATCCATTTTATATGTTCTAGTTTCCAGACTAAAAACGTATTTGACTACCGGTACTGGTATAGGTATTCTGTCACCATGGTAACTGTGGAATTGACCCTCTCCCAAATAGTGTGATGTCACTGCAAAGTATCAATAGCCTATAGATGACTATACATTTAGTAACGTTGTAGTGTTGACCTCGACACAGGTCAGCAGCAGAACGGTCTCATCTGAGGATCAACACAGACGAACACCAGCTCAGAGGTCATCATCGACGCACACCTCAGGTAACAACACAAAACCACAGTTTATACAAACATTTTAGACACCCAGTTCTACATCCAGCGGAACCGTCACCAATGGCTGCTCGGGTCCTGACTAGAACCAGGAAGTACGATCACATTACTCCTGTGCTCAGGTCTCTGCACTGGCTCCTGTGGCTCAGAGAATAGACTTTAAAGTAGCTTTGCTTGTGTACAAGTCATTCCTATGGACATGTTAGTGCCATATGAACCATCTCGGACTCTGAGGACCTCAGGGACCGGCCTCCTGCTGGTGCCCAGAGTCAGGACTAAACATGGACCGGCCTCCTGCTGTTTCCCAGAGTCAGGACTGAACATGGACCGGCCTCCTGCTGGTGCCAGAGTCAGGACAAAACATGGACCGGCCTCCTGCTGGTGCCAGAGTCAGGACTAAACATGGACCGGCCTCCTGCTGGTGCCAGAGTCAGGACTAAACATGGACCGGCCTCCTGCTGGTGCCAGAGTCAGGACTAAACATGGACCGGCCTCCTGCTGGTGCCAGAGTCAGGACTAAACATGGACCGGCCTCCTGCTGGTGCCAGAGTCAGGACTAAACATGGACCGGCCTCCTGCTGGTGCCAGAGTCAGGACTGAACATGGACCGGCCTCCTGCTGGTGCCAGAGTCAGGACAAAACATGGACCGGCCTCCTGCTGGTGCCAGAGTCAGGACTAAACATGGACCGGCCTCCTGCTGGTGCCAGAGTCAGGACTAAACATGGACCGGCCTCCTGCTGGTGCCAGAGTCAGGACTAAACATGGACCGGCCTCCTGCTGGTGCCAGAGTCAGGACTAAACATGGACCGGCCTCCTGCTGGTGCCAGAGTCAGGACTAAACATGGGGAATTGGCATTTCAGTTTTATGCAGCTAAAATCTGGAACAGTCTTCCTGAAGATGTGAGACAGGTTCTACCCAATGTTCAAATCTAAGCTGTGCATATGACTGAAATGATTTTCTTTGCACTCTTCTCTTTTATGTCTTTTAAGACTTCTCTTTTAAGCACCTTGAATGGCCTTGTGTACAAATTGTGCTCAACGAATAAACTTGCCTTGCCTTTATCCACTAGCCAGTATCCTAAATGAGCCTTAAAGTCTCCACTTGCACCAGTTGTATCTCAAAGGTTTTGTTGACGCTCATAAAATTAAACTAAATTAAACCAGTTCTTCTGCATTTGTCATATCATATCAATTGCCATAATGCTAACCCATCTTGCAAATGATTAGAGTACTACATTAACATTTATATCTTCTCCTGAATGACAAATTTACCAATGGTCTTGATTCTTCCAGCAGCAAGGGCCCCAGTGAAGTCCAGTGCGGGCCAAGCCAGCGTCAGTCCGACCTCCAAAGAGCTGGAAGAGGCACAATTGGATCCTGGTTTCCCTAAAACACATAATGTAAGTCCAGTCTGTATTTATACAGCAACATTTTTATGTAATTTAATTTATATTAATGCTTTTTATATAATATTTTGATGTACTGTACTTCTAATCAGTACCACAGTTTGGACATCACTGACCTGTCTGTGTGTCTGTCTGTGTCTGTCTGGATCTGTCTGTCTGTCTGTCTGTCTGGATCTGTGTGTCTGTCTGTCTGTCTGTCTGTCTGTCTGGATCTGTGGGTGTCTGTGTGGATCTGTCTGTCTCTGTCCGTCCGTCCGTGCGTGCGTGTCTGTTTTTACATAGGAGCTTCCAGAGTCGGAGGAGCAGCTTCAGCAAAGAGCCACATATCTTCGACAGCAGAGAGACCGTCTCCATGCTCTGAAGGAGCAGCAGAAAAGCAGGCACCACAGTCCACCAGAGGAGGCGCCATCCAGGCCAACATCAGCACCCACTGCTCCGGTATTATACATCTTCATTATACAACTTACATTTTTCTACCCTCAAATCTACTTAGCCTGAGTCGGTCCAACTTTACTCTTTTTAACTTCACATTGTTGCTCATTTGTTACAAATCTACTTTTCCACTTTGTACTAGTTTTATTTTTGTCATTGTCAAGTAAATGTTTTTCTACTGCATTTTTATTTGCCATCCATCCACTTAAAATTTTAACTAATCTAATCTAACTTTTTCACATTATTTTATTGTCATTCTTGCTGGTCAGGAGACAAAGGGCCAGTCCCAGATGAATGGGAATTGTACTCCTCCTCAAACTCACTCTGCTAAACCAGCCAAACCAAAGGTGATCTGATATTTAGACATTTGTAGAAAATGTATGTTGACTACTTTCACTATTGTAGAACTTTGTAGAGTAGCCAATCCTTGTGCTTTGAGGCCCTTTTTATTTATTTTTGTGGACGGTATGTAGTCTCAATTCAAATGTTTCGAATCCAATCAAGGAAAAACTGACATTTCTAATTTTGCGCAGGTGGAGCAGACTTTAAAGACAGCTTGAAAACATATTTAAAATTTTCTAAGGCTTTTTGAGATGCCTATTAAAATCATCTGAATCTAAAATGTGGTTTTCAAGACCAAAGCAGGAGGATTCAGTGGACTCTCTGTGGAAACACTCAGTTGAGTTTAAGATGATCAGGGCAGTGTGTCCAATGCCCCCGACTTGAATCCACCTTTCTCGGTTCCTACCTCATGAAAAGTCACAATTGCTTTTGACCGCCTGCTGCAGCCGCCTGAATGGACTACAAAAGCTAAAGAATGTATGATGGGAAATGCTGTTGTCAACACGTGAGGAGACATGAAATCCATTTGGAATTTGCTGATTTATCGACCAGAACCAGAACAGGACAGTGGACTGGCAGCTGATGCCTGCAATTCAGCAGGGTTCCGCTTTAGGCCCATCTACTTTTATATAATCACAAATAGCTGACCAAAAAGGCTCAGAATGATGTACAACAGACAAGATTGAATGATCTTGATGTCAAAGTCAATTGTTTCCATGGAAAACTGTACTGTGTGTGCTTAATAGTTTGCTCTGAAGCTGTCCGCTGTTGTGGGGCTCATGGAGTGTTCAACTTGATTCCAGGCTTTTTTCTCCTTCCCTGGCTTCAACCCCTTGTTTTCACTAACAATCCATCTTAAACACACCTACCGTCTGTAGCTTCTGCCAGACACCTTCAACTTTACCTCTAAGTCTGCGCTTCCAACCCAGCCATGTTAGACTTGGCAAGAGACAACCAACCGCGACATTAGAAGAAAACACATGGTCCTTGTAACTTCTAATGTTACATGCATGACATAAAATGTTACCTTCTTTGATCTGAGGAACTTTAGTCTTGGGCCTGGCCTTCAGGTTCTGCTGGAGCAGTGAGACGTCAGTCCCATCATCATGAACCAAAGTTCCCCTCTGCCTTCCTGAACCACTTGCAACAAGCATGCACAAGGACATTTTTGCACTGATCAACAATGACAGTCATTGTTTCAAGTTTCAGTCGAGTTCCGATACTCTTTAGACTTTTAATGGCTGTGGTTTTAAAAGGTTGATAGGTGCACCTGAAACTAAAATTAGATTGAGAATTGAAGTTATCTTTTCAAGACTGCTTGAAATTACACAATAGCTTTAATTCATTTAAATGCCCTTTAAGATTTGATTCAAACAAATTTTACCAAGAAAACCAAATTAATTTTTGGAGTCCGTTCATGCATCTACCAAAACCAAACCAATTCCTGATGCTTTCTGTTGCAGCTAATGATTGTCATTTGTTCTTCAACAGGAGATCTCTGCTGAGGAGAGAAAGAGGCTACAGAAGCGAAAACACCTGGCGGAAAAGTTGAAAGAAGAAGTAATCAAAAAATGACATTCCCCTAGCAATATTTAACTACAATCCAATATCCTCCACGACACAAGGCTTCCTGAAAAAACACTTGTCATTTTGTGGACACAAACACTGTAAAGCTCCTTTTCACAATGCAAAGGTTATTACTGCGCACATTAATGCCACCGAGTATTTTTGGACTGCTCTATTAAGTGGTTACTCAAGAGCACATGGATGTCACCAGATGCAGACACCAACCACAGTAAATAACACATTCCTCACTTTTAGACTCGTCTTATGCAATGTGAATTTTGCAGTTTCTTATGCACTTTTGTTACGTCATCCAATAGCATGTTCCTCTTATGCAGAAAAAGCATAAAAATGTAATGCCATTTTTTTTCTCGCCCCATCTTGGCTGATAAACATAGGTGAGATATAAAACTCAATGTACCGTAATCATTCAGTGGCATTTACTGTTCAATAAATAATTTTATATTAACAGACTTTGTATCGTTTGTAGGCTTGAGTAATCAAATCCCAATGAAATGTCCATTTAAGTCAATTTTGATGTATCATTTCATGTTGTCTACAATTTTGATCACCCGCTTCTTGCCCCTGTGGAAAGAAATTTAACTACCTGTGGCATATACCAAGCAAAGCAATATTTCCTTTGTGCCAGAGAAGTTACCGGTGCATAGTGCACCTTTTAAATTTCAATAAAATTCAGGATTACAGCTTTTGTCTAACGTATTCAAGTTTGAGCATTTAAGTAAAGTTTCAAGATGACTAAAAGGGACTGAAAAAAAGTCATTTCCAAGCTTTTGGCTGCAAAAATTACTTTACTGCAGTTAGTTATTTTAAAACCAGCAATTCCTCTGCATTTTACAATGAATCAAATGAACTTTGAAAGGGTGAAATTTGTGACCACACCTTGTTGTATCATAACAAAAAAAGACAGTTAGGCAGCTTGTCCCTCTCGAAACCAGGTCAGGAGAAATTATTAAAAAGAAAACTGTACAATCATTTTAACAAAGTGAAATTTCTGGCCAACACAGTCCTGTGTGATATGTGTGCACCCGACTAAAACAATGGTTAGGAGTCCTGCTAACTTGAAACAAGGCCTCGTGTCTTCTGGCTCAACAAGCCTCCCTTGCCCGAATTATTCTGTCAACTGCTGCTTTGGCCAGTCAAACTTTCTACATCTTTTGGCTAGCCCTGCTAGCCTGAATGGCTCAGAGCACAATTCATTCACTGGTTGTTTGTCTGGCTTCCTCAGTCTGTTGAATTCATCAGAACAGGTTTGAGGGGGTCTACAGGACTTGAAATGAAAATGAAGTTGCTGTGCTGTACGTCCACAACCAGTTGTCTGCTGTTGCTATAGCAACAGAGCTGCGTGTGGGATCGCCTTGACTGAAGTTTCCACTGCAGCCTCTGGTCTGGAGTCGGTGGTTGTGGAGGAAATAATGGTGATGAAAACCCAAGGGCAACACCATGATGTAGGCAGACACAATTAGCAAAAAGGTCAATGAAAACTCGTTGCTGAAACAAGGATCTTGAACCTTGATTATTGAATGAAGAAAATGAAATCATTTCCAAGTTGTTGTTTAATTTCCATTCCCCACAACAGTGAGTTCAGACGAGGGCAATCGAGATGAGTGTCTTTGCTCGTCTTCAGATACTGCCAGAGGCCAGAGGCTGGTACAGGACCAAAGGTTTGGGAGAGACGTTCTGTCCATCCAACACTACTGCACAGAAGTCAATAGTTTTAGGAACTGAGACGCGGCCTCTTCCTTACAGACTGCTCTTGCTCTTCCTCTTCTTCATCCTCATCGTCTTCATCATCTGGGTAGTCTACCAAGCCAACCATTGCAGTCTAAGGAAACCAAAGGGTATGACAAGATTATTTTAAATGCATTCAAAGTTGTCCCTCAACAATCCCGACGGCAACGTGATTTGGACTATTCTGACCTTGACTACTGGTGTAGCAGGAAGAGCCACAGTCTTGACTGAGGACGTTGAACTGCTCACACTGACGGCTGCAGCGGAGGGGGGGATTGCAGCAGATTTCCCATTGTTATTGGCACCATTTGCAGCTCCTACAATTGTTAGAAAATCAGACATGTAAATAACATGAACATGTCAGTAAGTCAGTTTTTAGCGGTGCAATATACCTTTTTTGGCCTCCATGTACTTGCCGTAGCTGTCAGTAAAGTCCTCTTCTATGCGGCCTTTCTCTACTGTTTCACCATCATCATCATCTTCATCATCATTAAACCACAACTCCTCATCTTCATCCATTGACCTTGCATCTCGCCGATATCTAACCATTACAAAAAAATAATTTTAGAAAGTGACTTTTTCTCCCCAACATATTGATTACAAACCTGTTGAGCCTCTGGCTTTGCCTGTCTTTCTCTTGTTCATAGCGACCTTTTAGGCCCTTAAAGGTTTGAACATACTCGATAGATTCAAGTGCTTTGTAGAAGTTATCCACAATGTGAGCTATCAGAGATTTTATGTCCTCCTGGTAGAAATTGCAATGTAAACATTAGGGAAACCCCCAGTTATATATACACACACACCAGTATTTTTTAAAGGATTGCTTGTACATACCACTTTAATAAACTCAAAGAGCTCAATGATGGCAGAGTTAAGCAGGTTGTATCGAGTACCATTGTCCACCAGAGCATTTATGACTGGTTCAAACAGGTTCCCTTTAATGATGTAGCGGTTGTAATACTCATCCTTGAGGCCAATGATCCTGCGCATGAAGCGCAATGCACCTGGAAAAGAAAAGTTTTATAACTATCTATTTAAAACCACTTGTATGCAATATTCCCAGACTTACAAAGTGCTAGGAAAGTGTGTTTTGAGTTCATGAGCACCAAAACTCTCCTGAGCAGATCTTTATTCATTATGTACGTCTTGATGTGATACGTGTGATGTTCCACACAGAAGGTCAGGAGCTCCAAGATAAGAGCCAGCAGCTGGGCTGTCTGGAAGTTATCTTCTCACAAAACAAACAACATATTTACCAAAGTGCAATGAAACAACATACTGTACAAAAACAAAACCACTCACCTGGACAGACCGGATTCATTTTAGTTGTACCATCTTGTAGATCTGAAATTATTATTATTATTTTTTTTTTAAATAAACACTAAATTTGTGTATATTCATGAGTTTTAAGCTACTCTAACAATACCTTTCGAGTTTTTGTCATGCGCTGTATTTGCCAGAAGAGGAGCAGTCAGCACATGCATGCAGTATTTGTAGAAGAAGCTCAAGAACTCTGTCTTCTCTGTTTTCTAGTGGGAAACATATCAGAATAAGGAAAATCACTTAAAATCTCTTTAACACAAGTTGTAGTGTGAGTGCTCTGTACATTTGTGGAAGCCAGCATGTTCTCAGGGTCGATGAGAGTCCTCAGCAGACCCATCAACTGAACTGCACCGCCTAACTCGGGATCAGAGTCACAAATCATCTGCTTGATTACTACATTTATTAAAAGAATGTCCTGTAAAAAATATTTTAAAAATAAATTATTAGTTCACAATTAATTGTAAGATTTAAAAATGAACAACTCACATCATCCGTTTGCTGTGGCTCCTGCATTACAAACTCTCTCACCATGGAGGGGCTGAATTCGACCAGGTAGGAGAAAATATCAGTTGCTGCTGCTCTTACCGGCAGGTCATCCATTCCCTGTTGATGACCAAAAGAGACATTGAAGGAATCTCGAGGCTTACAAAAAAAAGTTTTCCAAAGAAACTGACCATGACAATCTCAAGAGCAGGTAAAATTCCAAGGTTTGCCAGTGTTTTAAAGAAAGCGTCTCTGTTCTGGGGTTGCAGCGTTTGTGAAAAAGCACAGAATTCTTTCACAAAATTCACCTGAAAAGAAACGTTTTATACATCATTTTTAGATCACGTTAATCAGATTTACGTTTTTTAACGGCATTCACAACTAAATTTTCCCTAAATGAAACAACTTAACTGTTTGACTAGCGCTGTTGGTCACCGCTAGATTGGGGACAGTAACTTCAATTTGGAGGTGAATTCTAAACAATGGATAGACTGAGACACTTTAACTTACTAGTTCTCTTCTTTTACCATCTTCCGTAGCTTCGTCAGTTAACTGGGCAAAGACTTCAGTTAAAAACTTCTCATCCTCCTTTGGAAAAATTACACCAAAAATTATTAGCATATTCTAACAATCTGAACGCTAATTCTAAGCTACAGAACTGCTGCAAAGTGACAGAATTAAACTGCAAATATTATAGAGCCAAACATGATACATTATATCCGTAACACTTAACATACCTGCAACATGCTCACAATCTCCACCTTGTTGAAAAAGATGAAGGAGGTGAGGGTGGAGAGAAAGTTTTCTTCAAAGACAGAAGGCGTGGGTAAGATGATGTCCTGGATGTACTGCACCCGGTAGGTCTGATGGATCTTTTGCCGGAGTTCAGAGTCTGTGATCGGGATCACCTCTTTAAACTTTGCCGTCTTTGTCAGGAACTCCCTGTGGCGTTTTGGCTGGACAAGTGCTG